>NC_142067.1:122071219-122223719 GCF_059756535.1 Pantherophis guttatus | reverse complement strand
AACCCCTGCGAACCCCCAGCAGCCGACCCCGAATTTATATCAATAAAGAAGAGTTCTAAAGTTTTATGGGGCATCTCTTTCAGGACCTGATCTACTTCAAAGAGCTGATGATTAATTGTTGTGGAGAAAGAAAGATGTCTGAGCTGTCGGGGGATAAGTTAACGCACTAATTGGTAAAAAATTGTATTTATTGGGAGCTATTCGTTTATGGCCACACACACACACACACCTAATATTCCCAGCCCAGCCTTCTTCCTTTTTGCAATGGCTATTTTTTCAAAATTGCAAAATTGTTTCTCTCAATCTCATGTACAAAGCCGAGGCACCTGCCAGCCGACCGCAAAGACCATTAATATCCATTAGAGGATCAAATTAGCAAAAGTAAATAAATAAATAAAACATTCTGTGTGGCATTATTATTTTCCCAGATAACTGTTTCACTCCTTCCTCTGCATTTTTTCTGTATTAGTCTCTTAGGCAGTGGTGGGATTCAATTTTTTTTTACTACTGGTTCTTTGGGCGTTGCTTGGTGGGCATGCCTTGGTGGGTGTGGCAGGGGAAGGATACTGCAAAATCTCCATTCCCACTCCACTCCAGGGGAAGGATACTGCAAAATCCCCATTTCCATCCCACTCCAGGGGAAGGATACTGCAAAATCCCCATTCCCTCCCCTCTCCTGGGGGAAGGATATTGCAAAATCTCCATTCCCACTCCACTCCAGGGGAAGGATACTGCAAAATCCCCATTCCCATCCCACTCCAGGGGAAGGATACTGCAAAATCCCCATTCCCTCCCCTCTCCTGGGGGAAGGATACTGCAAAATCTCCATTCCCACCCCACTCCAAGAGAAGGTTACTGCAGAATCCCCATTTCCTCCCAATCAGCTGGGACTTGGGAGGCAGAGAATAGGAGTGGGGCCAGTCAGAGATGGTATTTACCGGTTCGCCGAACTACTCAAAATTTCGGCTACCGGTTCTCCAGAACTGATCAGAACTTGCTGAATACCACCTCTGCTCCAGTGGTGAAATGTAAAATTTGTTACTACCCGTTTTGTGGGCGTGGCTTGGTGGGGAGGGTAATGTGACTGGGTGGGCATGGCCAACTTTTTTTTTTTTAAACTATTTTTTCTACAACCTCTTTGGCCGATAAAAAGCTTTTGCTGCTTTTTATCGTACAAATATACCCCAGATTGTTTTATTTGTTATTTACTTATTTCTTTTTCTTTTTTCTTTGTTTGTTTCATGGCATAATTTTATACTTCACGAACTATGGGGAAGATTAATGAAGTTGGAAAAAAAATTATAAACGCTAAAACATATGAAGAACGGTTACAGGAACTGGGCATGGCTAGTCTAGTGAAGAGAAGGACCAGGGGAGACATGGTAGCAATCTTCCAATATTTGAGGGCTGCCACAGAGAGGAAGGGGGTCAAGCAATTTTCCAAAGCACCTGAATGCCAGACATGGAATTATGGATGGAAACTGATCAAGGAGAGATTCAACCTGGAAATAAGGAGAAATTTTCTGACAGTGAGAACAATCAATCAATGGAACAGAAGTTGCCTCCGGAAGTTGTGGGAGCTTCATCACTAGAGGCTTTCAAGAAGAGATTGGATTGCTGTTTATCAAAAATGGTGTAGGGTCTCCAGCTTGAGTGGAGGGTTGGACTAGATGACCTACAAGGTCCCTTCCAACTCTGTTAATCTAATCTATAAAACAAATGCCCTTCTTCTGGTTATAAGGTGAAACTCGAAAAATTAGAATATCTTGCAAAAGTTCATTTATTTCAGTAATGCAACTTAAAAGGTGAAACTAATACATGAGATAGGCTCATTACATGCAAAGCGAGATAGTTCAAGTCTTGATTTGTCATAATTTTGATGATTATGGCTTACAGCTCATGAAAACCCCAAATTCACAATCTCAGAAAATTAGAATATTGTGAAATTACTGAAATAAATGAACTTTTGCACAATATTCTAATCTTTTGAGTTTCACCTGTATAGTTTTCCCCTTTGCTTATGAAAGAAGTGGAAACTTTGAAATCATTTATGACAGATAAGCAGTGGAATTACTTTACAGGTTTAAACAAAGAGCTACAAAGAATGCATTTTTAATGGAGCAGAGCATTGGCCTGTCAGCCTAAACAATGCCAATGAAATGCCTAATCAATGGCACCATGTTTCTTCATCCTCACCATCCATAGTGCATTATTAATACGAAACAGGCAATAAAAAACAGCATGTTAATTATTCATTTAATGAAATTAACTGTATAGACTATATTTTCAATTGGTAAAGCTGTAAAACTACATAATTTATATGTAAGTGTAAATATGTAAATATGTACACCTTTTGGAAAAAGATGGAAGGTGGGAGGGAGGGAGGAAGAAATGGAGGAAGGAAGGAAGGAAGGAAGGAGAAAGAAAGAAAGAAAGAAAGAAAGAAAGAAAGAAAGAAAGAAAGAAAGAAAGAAAGAAAGAAAGAGAGGGAAGGAAGGAAGGAAGGAAGGAAGGAAGGAAGGAAGGAAGGAAGGAAGGAAGGAAAGAAAGAAAGAAAGAAAGAAAGAGAAGGAAGGAAGGAAGGAAGGAAGGAAGGAAGGAAGGAAGGAAGGAAGGAAGGAAGGAAAGAAGGAAGGAAAGGAAGGGAGGGAGGGAAACAGGAAGGGAGAGAGGGAGGAAAGAAGAGAGGGAGAGAGGGAGACAGGAAGGAAGGAAGGGTCTCACAAGCTGAAGTCACAATGATTTTAGAAAGAGAAGGAAGGAAGGAAGGAAGAAGTAGACAGAAAAGGAGGAAGGAAGGAAGAAAAGAAGAAAAGAAAAAGAAAGAAAGAAAGAAAGAAAGAAGCAAATAATGCTTTAGCAAACAGAATACAATCATTAGTGGCGCCTCTAATTCAAGATTTACTCCCTTGATCTAAATGCACAACTTAGGAACGTGTAGCAATATAGCTTTTTAACACATCAAGTTCTTTTTCCATATCGGATGACTGAGGAAAGTGCCCAGATTGTAAATGTAAATCCAAGGAATTTTGAGGGGGAAAAAAATGGGGTGAAAAATGATTAGTAGATTTTAGAATTTTCTCACTCTAAAATTGCCAGTAACAGCTAGCAAGTCTGGATGTCCTAATTTTGGGGGGGGGCAGTGCCAATCCGCTCCTTGTAAACCGCTCAGTGGTGGTAGATTGGCAATTGAGGCCAAGCTGCCTGAAAGCGGTTTCTGATGCTCTCCATGGTGGCAGAGCGGCAAAAAACTGTTTAAACTCTTGCCACAGTGCTTCAAAGGGCTGCCCTACAGCTGATCAGTGGTAAAAGGCTGTGTGGTGGTAGACCGGTGCCTCCAAAAACAAATGAGTAGACCGGTACAGCTTTGCAAGCAATTAAAAGCCTGGTAGACCAGTACCTCTGCTAAATCCTAAAGAATTGTTTGTCACATGACCCTCAAACCACACCCACAAAATAAGCCACGCCCACAGAACCGGTAGTAAAAAATTTTAGAACCCACCCTTGGTGCATGCGGGCCTAAGGAGCTTGCACGCAGCGCTGAAAATGGAGCATTTAGAAGCTCAGCTGCTCATCCTCCAAGTCAGCAATGGTAAGTAGAAGAGTGGGGGGGGGCAAATCAGCTGTGTCGCGCGATTGAGATGAGCTAAAAAGCAGGAAATAAAGGACAGGATAGGGTAGGGGCGGGTGGGCGGGGCCAACTCATCATCAGAGCTACCGGTTTGCCGAATCAGTATGAACCGGCTGATACTACCTCTGGGGCGGGGGGTGTTATAACAATTAAAAGCAAACCTGGTCAGTTTTTATCATGGACTCACATGAAGTTCTAGCCAAATGCCTGTAAAACAACCCTTTAAAAAAAAATGATAGCAAAAAGTAATTATATGTTCTCACAAACTTGTTCTCACAAATCTACTTCCTTAGAATTTGAGGCCAATTTTTTTAATGTGACAAAATGCATTGAAGTATAAATACCTGCATCATCATCATCTAATGGTTATTAATTATGTTACATCCTTGTTATAATCACAAGTACTAGGTTATTCAAATACAAAGGAGAACAGGTGAATAATTAATGTGGCAATACTGGGGGACAGTAGAAGAGAAGATAAAGAACTGGAGATCACAAGGTATCAAGATCTGAAAATTGAAATTAAAAGATTTTGGTGCTCCCAGTGGTTCTTGTTCTTAGAAAATCTGTTGTTGTTGTTAGTTGCGAAGTTGTGTCCAACCCATCGTGACCCCATGGACAACGTTCCTCCAGGCCTTCCTGTCATCTACCATCTTCTGGAGTCCATTTAAGCTCATGCCTACTGCTTCAGTGATTCCATCCAGCTACCTCATTCTCTGTCGTTCCATTCTTCTTTTGCCTTCAATCGTTTCCAGAATTACGCTCTTCTCCAGTGAGTCCTTCCTTCTCATTAGGTGGCCAAAGTATTTGAATTTCATCTTCAGGATCTGGCCTTCTAAAGAGCAGTCAGGGTTGATCTCCTCTAGGAGTGACTGGTACATTGATCTGTACATTGACCAAATTTCATCGGTCAGTTGCAAAGGGCCACACTGCTTGAATCTACACATGTACTATGCTGATTCATTACAATATCCAAGGTTCTTGGAAAGAACTCTATGAGTATGAAGGCCAACATTAGCCAAAGCTACCACAACCTGGCAGCTGTGATTTCACTTGTGGTGTGTAGAGTAATGATCATTTCCCTGTATTTAAAAAAAAAAGAAACAAAATATACGCTTACAAGCATTTATGTCTCCATCTTTGGCTTGTCTTTCACTGATTTAGAAATGATACTCATCTTTTTTTCATTTATATATTATCATATATAATATAACACAAGGTAATGAAATCAGCCTTGTTGAATCAGTCCAGATGTCATTCTTCTTTATTGTTTTGTTTCCAACGTATTTTATGGAAAGTCTACATGCAGCACAAAAAAAAAAAAAAAAACCTTCCATCCCCTCAGAGACATTATTTCCTAATATTGCAAGAAACATTGTAAGTAGCCATCATTTTTAGTGTCATTTCCCATATATTATTTTACCTTTTTCACTTTTAAACATTTTCAGGATGGTGACTATCATTAGGTGATAGCATCATGTTGCCCATAATATGTTTATGAATCCAGGCTTCTAATCCTCTTGAAGGCCACCGCCACCAATTTTGCAGCCTTAGGAATCTCCGAGATCACCAGAGACAAATTCTTTGCATGTCCAATCACACTTGGCCAATAAAGAATTCTATTCTATTCTATTCTATTCTATTCTATTCTATTCTATTCTATTCTATTCTATTCTATTCTATTCTATTCTATTCTATTCTATTCTATTCTAGTCTAGTCTAGTCTAGTCTAGTCTAGTCTAGTCTAGTCTAGTCTAGTCTAGTCCAGTCCAGTCCAGTCCAGTCCAGTCCAGTCCATTCCATTCCATTCAGTGGTGGGTTGCCCCAGTTCAGACCAGTTTGCAAGAACCAGTAGTAAAACCAACGGGAGGCCCCACCCACTGCCCCGGATGTCATCATCAGCGATGATGAAGCAAGGCACACACGATCCCGTTGCAAACTGGTGGTAAAGGTAAGTAGAACCCACTCCTGATTCCACTCCACTCCACTCCACTCCACTCCTCTCCACTCTATTCCATTCCATTCCATTCCATTCAGTGGTGGGTTGCCCCCAGTTTAGACCAGTTCGCAAGAACCAGTAGTAAAACCAACGGGAGGCCCCACCCACTGCCTCAGATGTCATCATCAGCGACGATGAAGCAAGGCACACACAATCCCATTGCAAACCGGTGGTAAAAGTAAGTAGAACCCACTCCTGATTCCACTCCACTCCACTCCACTCCACTCCACTCCACTCCATTCCATTCCATTCCATTCAGTGGTGGGTTGCCTCTGGTTCAGACCAGCTCGCAAGAACCAGTAGTAAAACCAGCGGGAGGCCCCACCCACTGCTGCCTTCGTCAGCGATGACGAAGCAAGGCACGCACGATCCCTGATTCCACTCCACTCCACTCCACTCCACTCCACTCCACTCCATTCCATTCCATTCCATTCCATTCCATTCCATTCTATTCTATTCTATTCTATTCTATCAAGCTCCCCAATTCTGAGTAAATATGACATCTCATTAAGTCTTTGCTTATAAATTGAGGCTGTAAATGGATGTGTTGCAGATTCAGTAATTGTATTTTGACAACTGATATAATTCACCAACTGAAAATAGAGGAAAATAGACCAATTTGGTCTAGCGTTGAAGGCACCAGGCTAGAAACTAGGGACTCTGAGTTCTAGTCCTGCATTAGGCATGGTCCTTCTCTCTCAATCAAACTAACCTCACGGAGTTGTTGTTGTGGGGAAAATAAGACAAGGTGGGAATATTAGGTGTACTTGTACCTTTGAGTTTTTGTTTTTTTTAAAAAAGATAATAAAGGCAGGATATAAATAAATAAACTGATTTAAAGTATGTCTGCAAACTCATATTTGTTGAATTAAATTTAACTACTTAGTCAAATCAACACTTAGGATAGAATTAGTCTGCTCTGTTTCCCAATCAGATTGCTGTCAGATCCATAGTCAATGACTGCCCTTGAAAATCTAAACATAGATTTAAAAATATGTAGTCTCTTGGCAGATTTTCTTTTCTTTTTTCCCCCCAATCTGTTTTAAATACTTGGATATTTTAGTGTCTTCCGACACTACCTTATATAGAAGATGCAAGTGTATTGCAAGATAGATCCATATATAACTTCCCATCAAAATATTCTCTTTTGTAGTGTGCAAGAAGAAAAATAGTTTTTTTAAAAAATAAAAATAAAAACAATCTTTGTAAAAATGAAAGGTTATGCGACCCCAAAAAAGTAAAAGAAAAAGATGTCTAATTGTCCATGTAGTTAACAGGAATCACGAGCGACTCAAAAGCCTATAAGAACTCATTATTTATTATAATCATTCCCATTCTCTAAAACAATTGACATATGAAGAAATCCTGAAATATGCAGGTTATGCTATCTTCACTTTCCTGTCATTTACAAACAGGGCATTGGATAAAAACTGATAATGATTTTTTAAAAAAAAAACCTATGAGATCTTGATAAGAGTAATTTAAAGATCTATTTCTTTTTCTCAGTCTACCCCGCCAATTATCATAAGTCAAGCTATTACACTGCATTGGGAAGGGATTTTTTTTGCACATCATGGAGATAATTAGCCAACTTCCTCTTTTGGATGATTATTTCTATCCTCTGAGGAACTTGACAGTATAATGGACAAAATGTCAAGAATAATTAGGAGTAATGATGGTGGCAGGTATGGAATAAGACCTGAAAGAGTCTTGCCTTGCCTTGGGGCAGTAGGGATCAAGCTTTGAGAGAGTCGATTTCAATTCTGTGGTTTATTTGGACCTTGGGAGGATTGTTAACATTTTTACAACATTAGAGTTTGCAATACAAATTGGAAAGGAGACTGCTTGTAAGTCATCCTAAAATATGTGCGAACGATATTAGTCAAACAGCTTATGCAACACTCTTCAAACTACTAAAACATCTATATTTTTTTTAAAAAAGCCTGCAGTAGTTAACATGATTTTGGCCATCTACTTTGTTTTCATCATTCTAGAACACCATCATTAATATACAGCACATGCACGGAGATGCAGATTTTTGCAGTGAAGGTTATAGCTTCTTTCTTTTCCAACTCCAAGAAAATGTCATTTTGTTTTTAATAGCATTCAGCAATCTTTCCCAATATTGCTTCCGCTAGAGATATTTGGATGATAACCTTGAGAATTCCCAATATCTGAAGGGTACCAGATTGTGAAAGCTGGAATACAATCTGCTTGTTCATTTTCCATTCAAAATGTTGTACTACATTCTTTGAATATCATATTTATACCAAGTTTCGCTACACATAATTTTCAGATAGTTAAAAGGGTGCCATAGGGAAGATTCTCCAAAAGAAGAACATATGTAGCTCAGGCTTGAAATGAGGGGGTCCTTGGTGCTCCCTGAGCTTGGTTGTTTTTCTTACAGATGTTTCATTAGCCAAACTAGCATTGATGATGTTTCCTCATTTGAGTAATGAAACTGCAAGAAATCAACCAAGCTCAGAGAGTACCAAGGACCATTCATATAGAAGATTTTCCATTGCCAAAGGAATTAGGAGCAGAAATGAGGGCTGCAAGATGGAGCTACCTAGATTTTCTTTAAATATAAGGAAAAGAAATCCTGATCCTACAATAGAAGAATCTGCCTACAACAGTTATGAGTTCTCCACCTTTAAAAATCCAGCTCTTGGAGATACTTTGAGTTTTCTGCACATTGCAAAGGATTAGTACCTTCCAATTCCATCCATCCATCCATCTATCCATCCACCCATCCATCGATTTATCATCATCCATAAATATGAAGCAATCATAAGGTTTAGCTTCATCAATACATGATTTAGAAGTATATTTGTTTCTGACTGATCTATAAGTTTCCTTCTAAATGTGGATTCAGAAACCTGAATTTCCTTATCACAATCTGTTTAACTTTTGTTAGGAAAAAAAAGTCAGATTGTTGCAGCTTTAAGGCCAGATACAGTAAAATATCTAATAGTAGAACTATTTTACACACATGTATGTGTGTGTAAAAAGCTGTAACAGGATCTAAAATAATTAAGAACATATATAGTAAAATAAAACAGAATTAAAAAATAGTATTAAAAGAAGTGATAAGAAAATGAATATCCAGACTTAATTAATGGTATGACATATTGTACAGATGGTAGCATAAAACTGGGCAACTTGGGAAGATATTTTTGAGTCCTTTTCCAAAAGAAGTAACAAGAAGTAAGAATCACACTCCCTACCCAGAAAGTTCTTCAAGATTCAATAAATGAAGGTCTATCTTAAGTTCTTATATAGGGAGCAACATAGCAGCATATGGCTCAGAGTTTCTACTGATGTCTATCAACAGATGGACATAATCAAAGATACATAGGAGTACCCTTTGAAACATTCAAAAAATAATTGATGAGAACAATGCATTCAGCCTGGAGAATCACAATGGTTGATTCTGCAAATGAAAGGCTGGAGCAAACTCTTCCAGAAGGATAAGGTCAATATTGGGGTGTGAAAATTTGCTTAAATCTGTTTAGAGATCTAGATTCCCAAATGTATTGTGTGAGGGCAGTTCTAGCCCTAATGAGCACATTTCCCACAATGAAGCCCAATCAATGAATCTGTGATTTAAAAAGTTAAGTTTCCCTGTCTGGTCATGTCTGACTCTAGGTGTTCCTCTCCGTTTCTTGGCCGAGGGAGTCAGTGTTATCTGAAGACATTTTCCATGGTCATGCGGCCAGCATGACTATATGCCAAAGGTGCACTGAATGCTGTCACTTTCCCACTAAAGTGGTACCTATTAATCTACTTGCATTTGCATGCTTTAAAACTGCTAGGAGCTGGGGCAAAGGGACAGGAGCTCACCCCATTGTGCAACGCTGGGGTCTCAAACCTGGGCTGTCAGCTTTCTAGCTGACAAGCTTAACATCTTTAAACGCTGAGCCATTGCACCCCCCCTGAATCCATGATTAGTAACCAGTAAAAAGGTGGTGAAATTTCTTAAGAGTCACAGTTTTCCCTCTTCAAACTCTTTGCCCAAGAACCACAAATTCAGCCTCTGGAAGGTTCAAATTCACTTCAACTGGGATTATTATAGGTCAGTTTAAAGAGGTTTCACATTTGGTTTAGAATACACAGATGTACACATGCACAAACATCTAGATCAGAACAAAAGACCGAAAATCAGTGTTTTTTTTTCCAAATTATCTGGCCGTGCCTATGCTCTGCTTCAAGTTTGAAGTCCAAAACTCCAAAGTATATATGGAATGTGAAAGTAGCCCCTGGCTTCGACATTTTAAAGAACAGTATCTCTTCCTGGCACTCAATTTAGGTGATTAAATCCAAGCTGGCTTCTGTCTAATTGAGTATGTTTGCCACTTTTGGAAAGAAAAAAAAAAGAAGAAGAAGGTGTTGGTGGCTGATTTAGTGATTTGCAACATGCTGTGTCCAGATGGTAAGGCATCAAGTTGATGGATATCACGTTATGGAGCAGCATGTTCGTAGATTTCCTAATCTCTTTACCAGTCACCTGAACAAATGGAAAAATGCTCTTCGTAAAATGCTACATAGTTTCAGTATTCACAACAGATTATATCATAACACTTTTTTCTGTATTTGTTATATATATTTTGACCAGATTTGGGACATTCCATTGAAAAGGTCAACTTTATGACTCAATGCTCTAAGCCAGGGGTGTCACACTCAAGGGCCAGGGGCTGGATCCGGCCCTGGGGGGTGCTTAGATCTGGCCAGAAGTGGGATTCACATACCTTCCCTACCAGTTCGCAAATGTGAGCACACATTACATCCAGGTGGGTGGGCGGAGTCTCCCACAGTCGCCGCTACCGGTTTGCGCGATCCAGACAAAACCGGCAGAATCCTCCCACTGGATCTGGCTGACGGGACCACTCTAGAAACAGCAAAGGACAGGCCCCCTGTGCCTCTGCCAGCAAAGGAGCCCTGGAAACAGCGAAGGACCGCCCCACTCTAGCAGTGCCTCTGTCAATGAAAACGGAGCTTGGGAGCTCTGTTTTCACTGGCAGAGGGCTGCAGGAGGCCATCACAGTCGAAAATGGAGCTCAAAAACAGAACTCTCCCTGGTCTTGCCTTCCTCTGATGGAGACAATGGATCCCCTCCAGCCATGCCTGGACCACCACAGGTGCCCCTGACACAAGTGATGTCAAGCTGGCCACGCCCATCCTGGCCACGCCCACCTGGCCCCTGAGGTCAAACACAACCCTGATGCAGCCCTCAATGAAATTGAGTTTGACACCCCTGGTCAAAGCATACTTACTGTTAATCTTGGGGCAACTGAGTTTGCTTGCTTGCTTCGTACCAAGAGTGGCATCCTTTTGTGTTGTATGATTTGTATAGAAGGAAGGGTTGTTTTATGATTGAACGAATAAAATTAGTTGAATTAGTTCAGTTAATTTAGTTAATAAAATTAGTTTAATAATTATGGAAGTAAATAAGTGCTCTTTTTAACTTTCTGGATCTCTTCCAGGAACTGTGACAGCCTCAAAATCCTGAGCCGAACTCAGGACTCATCTCAGAACCAGATGAGCTTCAAATGATCACCGACCAGTAGCTGTGGTATAGGAGAGAAAGATATACATAATAAAAGAGATGATTTGATGCTTTATTTCATTCTTCCCTAAGATACTTTGTTGCTCCAACTAAAAATTAGATGTCTGCAAAGTTCCAGAAATTCCAGGTGCTTTGTTGAGTTAGAAAGAGCCAAATGTGCCTCTACATGAAAATTTCAGGTTTTTTAATGTTAAACTGGCAAATTTGTATATAAGGGACTCCACTGTATATAAATATGTATCTCACTGTCTCCTGTCTTCCCTCCCCTTCCCATTCACTTTGTCTCACATGCATACTCCTTCCTTCTTTCCTTATTCCCTTCCTCCCTTAATCCCTCCCTTCCTTTGCATAATGAGGGCTTTCACTGTCTTTCATAAGTAGGGTTGCCAGGTCTGCTTCCAAAAAATAGCGGACAAGTGGGGGGGGGGGTGCCAGGAGCCTTGATAGTACAGGGGTTTAGTGCACCCTGTAATTAACACAGCTGCCTGCAATTTCTGCTGGTTCGAATCTCTCCAAGGCTCAAGGTTGACTCAGCCTTCCATCCTTTCTAAGGTAGGTGAAATGAGGACCCAGTTTGTGGGGGCAATAAGCTGACTTTGTATAAAACATACAAAAGAATGAAGGCTATTGCTTAACGCATTGTAAGCTGCCCTGAGTCTCCGGAGAAGGGCGGCATATAAATCAAATTAAAAAAAAAAAAATAGTAAAAAAAATAAAAAAAATACAATTAAATGATATATTTTCTTACAAAAAAGAAAATCTTTCGACCTCTTTAAACAAACTTAACCAACGTGTTGGAACATGGCGCAAAACTTCATGGAATTCTGACTCGCAAAACTTATGTACCATTTCATCATAAAGCTTTTGAATAAAAAAAAGTTCACTATTTTGTGAAAAAAAATAGTGAACATAATGTGAAAAAAGTGGACTGTCCGCTCAAATAGTGGACACCTGGCAACCCTATTAATAAGGCAAAAAACAAAATAGGTTACTGCTTGTTTTAGCCAAATATATTTTTGAACCCAATATGAGCAAAAACAATGTTCTCCATTTAAATAGTCTAATTTATAAGGCCTATATAGTTAGTCCTTGCCTATAAACAGGGTAACAATAGCTGTCCAGATGCCACAGTTGTTTTTGCCAATCATTCACACAGTGAATGCTTCTAATTTTATTTCAGGTAACTGCTTGAAGTCCAGAATGCTGCTTGCCATGAAGAAAGAGGAGGAGGAGGAGGAGGAGGAGGAGGAGGAGGAGGAGGAGGAGGAGGAGGAGGAGGAGGAGGAGGAGGAGGAGGAGGAGGAGGAGAAGGAGGGGGGAGGAGGAGGAGGAGAAGGAGGAGGCTTATAGAGCACGCTGAATTCTTTAGTCACTGGATGATGTAGTACTGCAAGAGTTGCCTAACTTAATAATATACAAAATGCAGAAACTGTGAAGTTTCAATAATTAGTTAAGAATAAAAACAGCAACTACCACTGATGCCACCATCACAAGAGGCAGCTTTACTATGAAAAATACTGGGATATTTCTTTTTTTTAAAAAATCTGTTGCTAAAATCTCAATCATGAAGACCTGCAGACACATATAGTCGCTCTATTTACTATATACAACTATAACTGTGGAAACAAGAAAACTCATTGTTCTCTCTCTCTCCCCTTCCACATATACAGTATGGAAAATCTTCATGAATGGTGATTTGGTTTTTTTCTTTTTTTAATGTACATCTCATATCATGTTCATAGCATCTAGACAGCATTCTAAAAAGCAGAGTCATCACCCTGCCAACAAAAGTGCATATAGTCAAGGCTATGGTTTTCCCAATTGAATGGATGGCTGTGAAAGTTGGACCATAAGAAAGGCTGAGTGCCAAAAAATTGAGGCCTTTGAACTCTGGTGCTGGAGAAGACTCCTGCGAGTCCCTTGGACTGCAAGACGATCAAACCAGTCAGTCCTAGAGGAGATCAACCCTGACTGCTCTTTAGAAGGCCAGATCCTGAAGATGAAACTCAAATACTTTGGCCACCTAATTAGGAGGAAGGACTCCCTGGAGAAGAGCCTAATGCTGGGAAAGATTGAGGGCAAAAGAAGAAGGGGACGGCAGAGAACGAGGTGGCTGGATGGAGTCACTGAAGCAGTCAGCATGAGCTTAAATGGACTCCAAAGGATGGTAGAGGACAGGAAGGCCTGGAGGAATGTTGTCCATGGGGTCGTGATGGGTTGGACACGACTTGGCAACCAACAACAACAAACATAACATGTTGCATGTTTTTATTATGACCCTTCTTCCTTTCACCGTGTTCTCTTTTTTATCCTTTGATTAAAGGCTGGCCATTGTCATGACAGTCATCCATTGCTGTGCTCAGTCAGGCTGTATAAAATACAAATGTATGCTTTGGAAAGTGATCAATATGAAGAAGAGGAAAAGAATCACAGCATTGAAAGGGATCTTGGAGGTCTTCTAGTCCAACCCTCTGCACAAGCAAGAAACCCTATACCACTCCAGACAAGAGGCTGTCCAATGTCTTCTTATAAACCTCCATTGATGGAACACCCACAACTGCTGCAGTTCCACTGATTAATTGTTCTAACTGTCACGAAATTTCTCCTTAGTACCAGGTTGCTTCTCTCCTTGATTAGTTTCCATCCATGGCTTCTTGTCCTGCCCTCAGGTGCTTTGGAGAATAGATTGACCTCCTCTTCTTTGTGGCAGCCTCTTCCATATAGAAGCTTCTTTGTGAAGCTCCTCTATGTCAGCTTCAAGATTCCAGCAACAATCGCATCAGATCTATCTTCTGCAAAGTCATACCCAGAAAAGTACGAGAAAAAGCTTTGCAACAAGGCTTGAAGGGTTTGTGATGTTGGTGAGTACTAGATTAGGATGGACACTTCATTAGGCACTGTTTCAAAAATTTCACACCAGTGGTGGGTTTCAAATTTTTTTACTACCGATTCTGTGGGTGTGGCTTGGTGGGTGTGGCATGGGAAAGATACTGTAAAATCTCCATTCCCACCCCTCTCCTGGGGAAGGTTACTGCAAAATCCTCATTTCCTCCTGATCAGCTGGGACTTGGGAGGCAGAGAATAAATGGGGGTGGGCCAGTTTTACTACCAGTTCTCCGAACTACTCAAAATTTCCACTACCGGTTCTCCAGAACTGGTCAGAACCTACTGAAACCCACCTATGTTTCACACCCAGACCTAATATTCACCACTGTTATAGAGTTAAGATGTAACACTGTTTTATTATTTCAATTCCTTGTACTTTGGAACCACCAGTTTCTGTGTTTTCTTATAGTCTTATGTCGCTTGTGCCATTTCAACACTTTTTAGTCCTGGGAGATGATTTTTCAAGATATACCTGGTGATGAAAAAATCCACATAAGCAACAGGCAGAAAATAGATTTTTCTGTGATAAATGCACATTGAAACCACCCAAAGGTGACATTTGTACCGCATTACTATAATTTTCCAGCACAGTCTCACATTAAACCTTTATTAGGATGTCAATAGTTCTTACTGCTGGTGGCATTAACAGTCACACTAGTTTTTAATGGAGACTTCTAATTTCTAGAAATGGCCTTGGTAACAAAAGACCTGATTATACCCACATTAAAGATATATTATATTATATAACACCTCTCCTGCGTGAGCTGCACTGGTTACCAGTGGTTCTCCGGGTCCGCTTCAAGGTGCTAGTTCTCATCTATAAGGCCCTACCTGACTTAGGTCCGGGATATTTGCAGGACCTTCTCCTGCCTGCCTTCCACCGTCCTGTTCGCTCACATAGGGCTGCTCTCCTCAGGGTTCCGACGGCGAGCCAATGTCATCTGGTGGTGCCCAGAGGTAGGGCATTCTCTGTGGGTGCTCCCACCCTCTGGAATGAGTTGCCTACCGAGCTCCGGATGGCTCCTGATCTCCTCTCCTTCTGTCGGAACCTGAAGACTTGGCTGTTCAAGCAAATAGGCTGACTCTGATTCTGGGTTTTATTATTTATTAGTTAATTTGGTTTAAAATGGGATTTTGTTGTACATGTTTTTAACTTGTGTTCGCCACCCTGAGTCCTTCTGGAGAAGGGCGGCATATAAATAAATAAATAAATAAATAAATAAATAAATAAATAAATAAATAAATAAATAAATAAATAAATAAATAAATAAATAAATAAATATTAGAATTGCTATGGGGACTAAATGAGGTTCTGTCTGGGCTATTATAACAGGTTGACCTGGCTAGAATTCTGTTAATTTTCCAGCAAAAGAAATAAATTTAGGACCTTTAATTTTAGAGGGTGGTGTGAAGGATGCATAAAGTCCTTCCAAGAAGTGTTGTATGTTTGTAAAGCAGAAGAAGCTGTTTCCATATCACAATATTCTTCTCCCCAGGAGTTTGGTGAATTGATCACAAACAGGGCTGGCATTAGATAGAGGGCAGAGATGGGATTCACTTACCTTCCCTACCGGTTCACAAATGTGAGTGCAGGGCCATCTGTGCATGCTCTTTGCCCGTGCAAAGTCCAGGCGGGTGGGTGGAACCTCCTGCAGTCGCCATTATCGGTTCGCCCGAACCGGACAGAAGCGGCTGAATCCCACCACTGATGGAGGATATCTACAAAGTTGGTTGTACTGGTAGTGGATCACCTTCTGGCCACCTAGCTCTTTCAACAGCAGAATTGCAGACACGAGAGACAATAACAAAGAAAAGGAGGGCCTGCCCAGAAATATGATTCTGTTTCTTTGTCATGTAGGATCTTCTTATCAGCAATGGTGATGGAGGTCAGCAGCAAGTGAGAGTCAATATGGAGTCAATAGCAAACTCATTGCTGAAGGTATCCTGCTCAATCCTGTTCCATTTTGCTGATTCACAAAAAGGTAAGTGAAGAACAAGAAAAATCAGATATTTTTTTCATTTTTTAAAAAAAATCATAAACATTTTGAATACAGTGTATTGTCAGGGTATATCATTTACTAAAGAAAAACAAAGTGAGAACAAAAAGAAATATTAACCCATATACTGGTAATAACAATAGTAATAACGTAACAGAATAGTTTTGGCTAAATTTCTCTTTATATTAGCTTATTTGTAATTCCGTTAATTCTATTGGCATATTTATAATTATAAACCATCTTTATATTAAATTCATACATAGCAACAATCTTTCTTCATCTAATTTCTATCTCTTATCTCTAACTGTTCATAAAATATATTCCATATCAAGTAATATTCTGTATCTTCTTTGCCTTTTATTCTTAAAGTCAATCTGTCCATCTCTGCACAATCTAATATTTTCTGAACAGTTAGATTTAAGACAGTCTTGACAAAGAAGAGAGCAAAGCCAGAGGAATCAGTGAATTGAGCTCTGAGGCACCCTATTATTTTGGAAGGGATTGGATAAAAAATACTCATCAGCAAGAGTACAAGGTCCTCTGGATGAAAGAGAACAAGGTGTCGTTTCCAATGATCCATCTAGAGCAGTGCTGGCTGGGGGATTCTGGGAGTTGAAGTCCACCCATCTTCAAGCTTCCAAGGTTGAGAAACACTGATCTAGAGAATTATTAACATTTGTATGAACAAGGCAACTTCACATTCCTGGGATAATCTACTTCCTCTGTCTTCATACCATAGACCCAACGGTGCTTTTTCAGGAGGCAACTGAACTTGGTTTTTCCTTGAAGATGTTTCATTGTTGCCTCCTGAAAAAGCACCTTTGGGACAACCATGACTTGGATGACTGAGAATCTCTACAGACTCATACTGTGGACATTATCATTCCTTTGGAGCTGAAAAGGGTAGGCTAGAACTGAAATTCTGTGCCAGGATCTGAATTTCTAAAAACCCATCTGACATACTACTGTCGAGTAGTCTTTCTCACTATGTTGAACTAGAGATGCCAAGTATTAAACAAAATAAAGTTTAGGGTAGGGAAGCATGTGTGATGTAGTGGAATTGTACATCCATTCTCGTCTACATGCCGATATATCTATGAAGATTCTCAGTCATCCAGATCATGACTGTCCCGAAGGTGCTTTTTCAAAAGCCAACTGGACTTTCCTTGACAACATTTTGCTTTCTACCCAGGAAGCTTCTTCAGTTTAGAAGTGAACTGAACTCATCCGAGAAGTGAAACATCTTCAAGGAAAAACACAGTCCAGCTGCTGTTTGTAAAAGTACCTTTAGAACTACATGTTAATAATTCCTAGACTTATTATTCTCTGAGATAAATACTTGTAGGACAACATAACAATATGGTCAAGTTCAGTGGTGGGTTTCTATCGGTTCACGCCGGTTCAGGCAAACTGGTAGCGGCGATGGCGGGAGGCTCTACCCACCCGCCCGGACGTCATCATGGCTGCTCTATGCATGTGCAGAAGATTCTGCACATGTGCAGAAGGGCTGTGTGCGCACGAAGGAGTTCCAAACCAGTAGCGAAGGTAAGTGAAACCCACTACTGCTCAAGTTAATGCCAGCAATTTTTGTTATTGTGTTGTTATTGTTCTAGGGATGAAGAAGAGATTGGTTAACATTATGGCACCGTTCGTTCTATATTGGTATGCTTTGTAAGTATTTATTTTATGTCCTGATATCCATAGATATTATCATCATTATTATAGACCAAAGAACTTTGTTCAAGAGAGAAAATATTTAGTGTTTCACTTTCTTACAAATTAATTTGAATTTTTAAAAAAGGCGAGGAGAGGGAGGGAACCATCCTTGGCTAATTATTAGAACTCTCCTTTGACTTTCCTCTTTCAAAGGATAGTCTGAGATGTTAATGAGCTGAGATTAATTAAAGTATTGAGAAAGACTGATTTTTTTTTTTTACCTAGCAGCTGCCAGGATTTAATATGCATAGGGTTGTCCTTCAGACCTAAGCAAAACATGATCAAAATGTAGTATTTTCTTCGCAAGAACAAATCTACTCAAATAAATTAAAGCTGATGCTAGACTTAAGAAATATCAAATGGGTTTCAATGAAGTCCATAGTATCTTTCTTTGTTTTCAATAATGCACTCCCCCCCCCCAATATGTTTGGTAGCCTTTTTCAAGACTTTCTAAAACCTAAGTGGCTAAAATAGTAAAATAGCCACCTCATGTAATATTAAGCCAAAATAAGACACACACACACCCCCCCGATCTCATAAAATTTAACATTTTGGCCATTTCTTTTTCTGTTCAGCTTGTGTCGCCTTTGTGTCAGTACTGGGGAAATAGCTTTAGTATGGCCAAATCCAGAATGTGATATAATTCAGTTCTTCCAGGTCTGCCCCCTTCCCCTTTCAGCCTACTTTTGATCACTTATTCTAGCATCTCTCTCTCTTCATCCAAGACATTGTTTCACTGGAAAATTGTGAAATCGGTCAGCAGGAAGATAATTTCCAAGTCCCAGAATGTTTGTCTATCTTACCTTAACCCCATGCAACCAGTCCATATTTTTTTAAAAAAACAACAAGATTAAGACTAGTCTATATATGCCTCTTGTCCTTTCTAATGGAATATAGCATTTCAATCAAATTTTGAGACACAAGCCAAACAGATTATCAATTAAATTATTATAATCTGTTTGGAAGACTCCAATCTCGATCAAATGGTGTGACTTCATCCATATTTTTGAAATCAATACCGAAAGATATGGTGGTGACGGCAAATGCTGCTTGTCTCAATGAATTTGAGGGGGGAGTCCAGTGGTGGGTTGCTCTCAGTTCAGTCCAATTCTATAGAACCGGTAGTAAAACCGGTGGAAGGCTCCGCCCACCCACCACGACGTCATCATGAGTGATCTGCACAGGTGCAGAAGCGCGAGTGCACGCGTGCGGTCCCTTTGCAAACCAGTAGTAAAGGTAAGTAGAACCCACCCCTGGGGGAGTCTATCAATTATGGTCATCACTCTCAAAAGTGGATCAGCTCCTCACTAAGAAACCTCAGCTCTGAGGTTGAAGAAACTTCTTGGATAAGAAGCGAAATGTCTTCAAAAACAAAAACAAAAACCAGAAAGTCCAATTGCCTCTTCAAAAAGCATCTTTGGGACAACCATGACCTGGATGACTGAGAATCTCCATAGGCATTGACACCCGCTTGTTCAAGAGATAATATTCACCTAATTCAGGGATGTCAAACTCAAGTTCATTGATGGCTGCATCAGGGCTGTGGTTTGGGGGGCTGGCTGGGTGTGACCAACTGGGTGGGTGTGGCCAGGGTGGGATTCAAATAATTTAATAACCGGTTCTCTGCCCTGATGATTTCTTCCAACAACCAGTTCACCAAACTGCTCAGAAAGTTAACAACCGGTTCTCCCGAATTGGTGCGAACTGGCTGAATCCCATCACTGGGTGTGGCCAACTGGATGGGCGTGGCTAGTTTGAAGTGACTCCCCAAACTGCTGGCATGTTTCCTCTTCACATTGGGTAGACCGGGGTGAAGCCAGGTTGGCCCGATCTTTCTTCTTCGCGTTGGGTAGACCAGGATGGCCCCTCGGGCCAGATCTGCCCACATCATGGGCCAGATCCACCCCGCGGGACTTGGTTTGACACCCGTAACCTAGTTGGACTTGATGTAGGAATTCAATTCCACATTCATCTTTCTTTTAATGTGGCAGCGATGGGTTTGTCATGAATATACTTTCCATATTCTCTTTGTGAAGTTTTCTATGTTGGTAAGAAAAAGTATAAAACCAGCTAGGAACATATAGCATGTTATATGTCTTGTTAGTGACGGTCTTTGGAAGCTTTTTAACAAAATATCCAAACGAAGGGATGAAGGAGAGGATCCTGCAGGCATTCAGCTGCCTTATTAGCCAAATTAACCAGCTACTCCATGGACAAAATCAATAAGCAGTTCTATTAATGGTAAAAGAAGAAAAAAAATGGTGACATCTACTTTTGTGGTGTAAGGTCTTCAATATAACAAGCAGGGCTTGAACCTCAGGGAAAAAAAAATAGTAGCCCTTTGAATCTCTTCAACAGAAGCAGGCAATTAATTAATTGGAGAGGTTTGGAGAGAAGACTAATTACACATGCTGGAAACATAACAGAAATCATTGTGCTATTTTAAGTCCAAAATGAAGCTGACCCTCTTTCAGTTTAGCTTCTGGTCATATAACTTCGGTTTTCTATATAATGACACACCAGGAAAACTTGGTATGTGGATATTTCTAATAAGAGCCTTCAATTAGCCAGTTGAATTTGTCCTTCAGAGCAAGTTATATCAAGGAAACATTTCTCTTCAGTATATCAACATCTACCAAAGTGAGGCAAAAAAGAAATTTTATTCTCAAGAACAAAAGCTTTGTTCTCAAGGATAAGCTACAGAGAAAATGGGGTGCAGGGAGTTGGTTTTATAATAGCAATAGCATTTATATACAGCTTCACAGTGCTTTTATAGCCCTCTCTAAGCGGTTTACAGAGTCAGCATATTGCCCCCAACAATTTGGGTCCTCATTTTACCCAAAATGAGGATTCCGGTATTCAGCTGGTTCGGAAAGGTTCACCCGAACCAGTAGCGGAAATCGCAGATGGGCTCGCCCAACCGCCCCAGCTCTATGCCATCCAATTTAGGCATGTTTTTGAGGCCAGGTGCATGCGCAAAAGATAGATGAACCAGCAAAACACATGCACAGAAGGCCGGGCACATTCATCACACTCACATTTGCAAACTGGTCGGGTGTTGTGGTCCGCCAGCATCCTGCGGAGCTGGCAGCAGAGTCGGACAGTGATGAGGCTGAGGAAGAACATAGGCCAGTCCTGGAGGCTGGGTGTTGTGTTCGGAGGCCCCGGCAACCGGGGATGCCACTCTGGGATTGGTTTAGAGGCGTGGCCTCCTTTAAGCGGGAGTATCCGGGGTTTCTGATTGGTTATGCTCTGACAAGTGAAGTGTTTTTCGATGAGGCTGTCTGTTTTCCCTCAGTTCAGTTCGCAGTTCCAATGTCTGTTGTAGTTGAATAAAGTGTTCAGTTAAAACGCAACCTTCGTCCAATTTATGCCTGCACGAGCTATTTAACACTGGCGACGAGGGAGAGGAAGAATTTGAATGGCGCCGCCGACATTTGCCCCCTTTGACCCATCCACTGAGGTTTGGGAAGCTTATATGGAACGGTTCGAATGCTTCTTAGAAGTAAACGATTTCTCCAACCTGTCCGGAGGTAAAAAGAGGGCACATTTCCTGAATTCTTGTGGCCCAGAGGTTTTCGCGACCGCTCGGGCTTTGTTTGCCCCTACCCCGGTACACACTGTTGCCTGGGACGTCCTACGCCTTAAATTAAAAGAACATTACTCTTGGCTCTGCGTCAGAGACAGAGATGGAGCCAGGGCCATCAGGGAGTGAAGTGCAGACTCCAGAGCCTCCAGAGACTGATAGTAGTGAGGCAGAGGAACAGGAGGAGCCTGTTCCTAATGCATGCATGAGAAGAGCTGCCAGAAGGCAACAGCAGCTCAAGCAAAGAGGACAACTTGGGAGTAGAGTCAAGAGATGATTGGTCCCTCCCATAAGGCTTAAAACAGACCAGCAACGGCATTTGGGCTTTGCCAGAAAACAATGTTGGTAGCTTCACCTTCTTCTTCGTCTACGTTATTTTTGTATGTGACTTCTGAACGTTTTCCAAGAAAGGCCTTTTGCAGTTTGCCTAATTGGACCAAGGTTTGCGATAGGACTGAGGAATTTGTGTTGGGAGGAATTTGCTTTAATTTAGTTGAACGACGCTGGAAATGAAGTAATGCTCAGCTGTTCGAATAAAGTTTGTTTGTTTTTTCACTGACTGATTTTCCTACTACTTACTTGGGCCTGGGTCACAACATCGGGAAAGTAATACCATTCCCTGCTCTTTATTATTATTATTATTATTTTCATATTCTCCAACCATACACTTGCAAGAAATTATTCAGGTTGGATTCCTACTAGTAGGGAAGAGAAAAGGCTGCAGTAAGCTACATTTGAACTGCCTTGGATCTCATGCATACAACCCTGCTTGTAAAAAGAGGCAAAGAAACCAGCACCGAAGAGAATTTGTTAGTCATGTTAATTTATCTCTTGCTTCTCTCTCTCTCTCTCTGAATGAGTTTGGTTTCCCATCTAATGAGAACTAGATGGAAAGAAACAAGGGGACAGTTAGAGAGACATCCAACAGACAAAAAGCAGATTTATACAGGTGATTATTCTTTTTTAAAAAAAAATCACACAAAACAAAAACAAGCCCATTTTAACATTTTACAGAGATCTGGCAGAACAGACCTGCCAAAGAGCAAGAGATATGCGATTTTTTTTTCTCTGAAATTCTGTTTCCTGTGACTCTGCGGACTCTGGAGGAGGACGGCACAGCTTGTTATGAGCAAGATGATAAAATAAACAATTCAAAGGTTCCAGGGGCATCTCAATGTTTGTCTTCTCTATTAATTTTCCAGGGAGCATGCAAAACCGGCTGCCATGCACAAATCAATAGAAGCCTTCCATGGCATTTATTATGAGCCATGCCAAGGAGGTCAGCATAAGATTGTGCCCACAAAAGCAAAGAAACCTTTTCTTTTCTTCTCACTCTTAAGAGGGGGTTGCTGAGAAATTGCACGGTGGTATTTTTCAAGGAATAATACATTAAGGTTTTTTTTTAGGGTATCTATAAATAGTCACTCCCAAGTAAACCTTGCTTTGTCTACTCCCAATGGGCATGAAATAATCAGTCCTAAATGCCAGTTGACGGTAGACAACAGGGTAGAGGTATACAAATCTACAGTGTTGATCTTGACTCAATTCTTCATAAGAATGCTCGTATTTTTTTATCAATCAGGAGAAAGCCTGATACTTTCATATTTAATTCATCTTATCATGGTGCTAGATGCAACCAGACATTTGGAATAAACTATATTTTAAAATGCTTGGATCTCTCCAATTAAAATCTATCAAGCTGGGCTCCCCCCACCCCCACCCCCTCAGAACTCAATGAAATTAAGAGATTTGGAAAATACTTAAGTTCTTTCACTGGAACAATTTGTCTGGTCATTAAATGCAGTGGTGGGATTCAGCCTGTTCAGGATGGTTCAGGCGAACCGCTAGTTAAATTGATGGCTGGCCCCGCCCCTTCCTGCCCTGCCCTTTCCAAGAGTCCCCATTTTTGCTCCCAGGGGAGTGTAGGGAGGCCTATTAGGCCCAAAATGGGGTGCAGGGGGGTGGCGTGGCCTCCCCCTGGCCCATTTTTGCTCCCATGGGGGTGCAGGAGGCTAAGTGCTGCCTGCCACACCCCCTGGCCACACCCCCTGGCTACATCCACCATGGCCACGCCCACCCAGCCAGTCATTAGAACAGAGAACGGGTTGTTAAATTATTTGAAACCCACCACTGATTAAATGTATATCTTGTCTCAATTCTCTAGATGGCCGATGGTATATATAATAATGTTTCACAAGAGTAATATAAATAATAAAGAACAATATATCAACGAAATAAAACTTATTTTGCAATGACAGCTTTGGGGTCATCCCTCAAAGGCTTCCTAGAGATATAGGTCCTTCTAGATTGCTGGAAGACGTTTGCAGTGAGAAACCATCTTCATAAGGAGGAAACTGTTGAGACAACAACTTGTACCTGGTTCAAAATAATTCTCATTATTACTGAGGTTCATTAAGCTAAGTCAGGACTGCAATCTTTTCTGTCTGAAATATATCTGTCAGTATATGTGGTACCTTGCTCAATAGTGATGACTGTGAAAGAGATCTTGGAGTCCTGGTGGACAATCATTTAAATATGAGCCAGCAGTGTGCAGCAGCTGCCAAAAAAGCCAACACAGTTCTGGGCTGCATAAACAGAGGGATAGAATCAAGATCACGTGAAGTGTTAATACCACTTTGTAATGCCTTGGTAAGGCCACACTTCAAATACTGAATCCAGTTTTGGTCGCCACGATGTAAAAAAGATGTGGAGACTCTAGAAAGAGTGCAGAGAAGAGCAACAAAGATGATTACGGGACTGGAGGCTAAAACATATGAAGAACAGTTGCAGGAACTGGGTATGTCTAACTTAATGAAAAGAAGGACTAGGGGAGACATGATAGCAGTGTTCCAATATCTCAGGGGCTGCCACAAAGAAGAGGAAGTTAAGCTATTCTCCAAAGCACCTGAGGGTAGGACAAGAAGCAATGGGTGGAAACTAATCAAAAGAGAAGCAACTTAGAACTAAGGAGAAATTTCCTGACAGTTAGAACAATTAATTAGTGGAACAACTTGCCTCCAGAAGTTGTAAATTCTCCAACACTGGAAGTTTTTAAGAAGAGATGGACAACCATTTGTCTGAAATGGTATAGGGTTTCCTGCCTAAGCAGGGGGTTGGACTAGAAGACCTCTAAGGTCCCTTCCAACTGTGTTATTCTATATTCTAAATAGATCCATACTTCGTTAACTATCTGTCTTGGGGAATGTATCCAATAATTGTTTTGTTCATAATGATTTGCATATGGACAATCCATTCGCCTGAGATTTCTGATTTTAAAAAGTCTCCCTCCTATGGAAATAGCATATACCGTATAATAAATTTGCCTCCACCTTTGCATATGTGTACTCTAAATAATGACTATAGCAATCCTTGAATTGATGCCAGAATTGAATGGAGAGCTCAGTTCTGAGAAAAGGAAATTGAAATGATTAATTTTCTTACAAACCATTGTTGGTCTATTTCATCAGATTAGATTTATCGAAAGACCTAGAATCATAGATTTTTTGACTACCAATACACAGAACAAGAAAATAATCAGTCTTCTCATTAATCAGCAAATTTCCTCAATATAAATCAGAATTTAAGCTTTAAGAGCTCACCTTATCTAAAATGAACAAAATCATTTGACAAGAAATAATATCCTTCCAAAATCTTTCTTTCTAGCATAATACTGGTATTTTACTATAGATACTTCATGTTTTATACAAATCAACTTTTAAATGGGAAAGAACAAGATTTTGTACCAATAAATTGGTGGTTGGCTGAAAGTTGAGTAGCACTCCTTATATATACACTTGCATGAAGTGCCAGGATGAGCAAAATCTTTATGGCTTCTTCACGTCTCCCAAATTTGATATTTGCTCTTTCACTACAGCAAGTATTGACCTGTTTAATTAAACTTTCATCTGTTGTGATTCATGTCACAAACTACCTGATAATTTCAGTGGTGAAATCCAATTTTTTTTTTTACTATCGGTTCTGTGGGCGTGGCTTGGTGGGTGTGGTGTGGCTTGGTGGGCATGGCAGGGGAAGGATACTGCAAAATCTCCATTCCCACCCCACTCCAGGGGAAGGATACTGCAAAATCCCCATTCCATCCCCACTCCTGGGTGAAGGATATTGCAAAATCTCCATTCCCACCTCACTCTGGGGCCAGCAAGAGGTGATATTTGCCGATTCTCCGAACTGCTCAAAATTTCCGCTACTGGTTCTCCAGAACCTGTCGGAACCTACTGGATTTCACCCCTGGATAATTTGCATCTAATGGGATCTGGAACACTTGAGGACAAATCTTGATTAAATTCCTTTACAAACTACTCAAAGTCTCAGATGACAAAGGTATGTTTTGCTCTCAATTCTTTTAAGTTACTGTCTTCCGTGGGAACCTGTTACAAAGCTTCAAAGAACCTCATGTTAAAACACGGCCAAAAAGAAAAAAAAATCCTAATCAGAACTTCCTATATTAGCAGGAAGGATTAATTCTCTGTTAATACTTAGTAGAACTCCTTTGGAACATTAAATTAACAAACGCCTACCTCCGAAGATCAAAATAGTTCCACTCTTTATGTTAATCATTTAGATGGCTTTCCAAAATAACAATGGGAAAACTTCCCAGAATTAATTACCATCTCATTGCAAAAATTTACACCAAAATGCCAATTCCTTTTCGAACAGCAAGTTTTCTTGTGTTTTTGGTTTGTTGCGGGGTTATCTCTGCATTGCTAAGGAAATCCTGCTGCTTTTTAGGTTATGTGAACTTAAGATAGTTTATCACAATTGATCCAGAAGTATAATAGTGGTTACAAGGAAGGAAGGAAGGAAGGAAGGAAGGAAGGAAGGAAGGAAGGAAGGAAGGAAGGAAGGAAGGAAGGAAGGAAGGAAGGAAGAAGGGAGGGAGGAAGGAAGGAAGGAAGGAAGGAAGGAAGGAAGGAAGGAAGGAAGGAAGGAAGGAAGGAGGAAGGAAGGAAGGAGGGAGGAAGGAAGGAAGGAAGGAAGGAAGGGAGGAAGGAAGGAAGGAAGGAAGGAAGGAAGGAAGACTGTGGCCCGCTGAAGCAATTAATCCGGCCCACTGAATATCACGAGGTTGCCCCACCCACATCACCCCGCCCACTCTTCAGCAGAGCACAGGACTTGCCTTCGGGAGCCCTGCGGGCTGGAACCGAAAGGTAAGCTCAACAATTTTAGCCTGCAGAATGCTTCTGGAGGTAGGGTGTGTGTATGAAAGGAGGCCAAAAAACAGGCAAAAACAGCCCAATTTTGGCCACAAAACAAACCATTTTTGTCTGGTTTTGGCCTGCAGAATGCTTCTGGGGGGGAGGGGTGAAAAGTGGCCAAAAAAAAAAAAAAACCAGGCAAAAATGGTCCATTTTTCACCTTCCCTGCCTTCAGAAGATAGATAGAGATAGACAGAGAGAGAGAGAAAAAAAAACACAAAGAGAGAAACAGAAAGAGAGAAACAGAAAGGGAGAGAGAGACAGAAAGAGAGAGAGAGAAAGAGAGGGAGGGAGAGAAGGAAAGAGAGAAAGAAAGAGGAGAGAGAGAGAGAAAGAAAAAGAAAGAGAGAAAGAAAGAAAGAGAAAGAGGGCGGGAGGGACAGAAGGAAAGAGAGAGGGGGAAAGAGAGAAAGAAAGAAAGAGAAAGAGAAAGAGAAAGAGAGAAAGAGAAGGAGAGAAAAAGAAAGAGCAAGAAAGAGAGGGGGGAGAGAAGGGGAGAGAGAGAGACAGAAAGAGAGAGGGAGGGAGAGAGGGAGAGAGAGAGAGAGATAAAAAGAAAGAGAGGGAGAGAGAGAAGGAAAGAGAGGAGAGAAAGAGAGACAACGAGATAGACAGAGACAAAGAGAGATTTCTCAAGCTCCTTGGGGCTGAGAAGAATTGCTGCAAAACTGAGTTTCCTGAAGTGGACCACTAAACTCCTAAACAAGTGAAAAAAAACGATCTAGTAAAAAGAAAAGGCAACCAAAAGAGCAACATGCAAACAAAAGGAAATAAAATACCCCCAAATTAAAGTTTAATTTGTGTGCATTGTTCAATGGCCATGCCCACCTAGTCACATACCCACCTTGCCACGCCCACCCAGCTGATCTGGGGCCCCCCAACAGTCTGAGGGACCATTAATTGGCCCCTGTTTAGAAAGTTTGAGGACCCCTGTTTTAGAGACTCGTTGAAGCCACTTTGGGGGGGGGGGGTTATGCCCTCAGAGTCACCTGAGTAGTGCAAATGGGTGGGAGGCCTTCTTGGAACTGCTGAAAGGACTTCTATTGTGGAGCTGTGCTTTCTGCAGGATGTTTTTCAAGAGGCAACTGGACTTTCTTATAATAATGCAGCCATATCTGTATTATTGCCAAGATTATAATGTCACAAGGAGGTCAATTCTGCTTTAAGGACACTTGAGCAACGTGACACCAGACTCCTTTCTTGACCTTTCTGAGAGACTTCTGTTTGTTTATGGCTGTAAATTTAGCACTAGATTGACATAGTTCAAATCCTGCAAAACAAGAACAATGAACGGTTTCCTCTCCTGAAACTCATACAGGACAAGGAGTCATTGAATGCTGTGAAACTATGTTAAATTATAAGTCCTTATCATCAAAAAGGGATGCGGTGACTCAGTGGCTAAGACGCTGAGCTTGTCGATCGAAAGGTCAGCAGTTCAGCAGTTCGAATCCCTAGTGCCGCATAACGGGGTGAGCTCCCGTTACTCGTCCCAGCTTCTGCCAACCTAGCAGTTCGAAAGCACGTAAAAAATGCAAGTAGAAAAATAGGGACCACCTTTGGTGGGAAGGTAACAGCATTCCGTGCTCCTTTGGCGTTTAGTCATGCCGGCCACATGACCACAGAGACATCTTCAGACAGCGCTGGCTCTTCGGCTTTGAAACGGAGATGAGCACCGCCCC
This sequence comes from Pantherophis guttatus, assembly GCF_059756535.1. Taxonomy (NCBI): domain Eukaryota; kingdom Metazoa; phylum Chordata; class Lepidosauria; order Squamata; family Colubridae; genus Pantherophis; species Pantherophis guttatus. Next base: position 122,195,446 of record NC_142067.1, on the reverse strand, counting down.
CTAGAGTCAGGAACGAGTAGCACATATGTGCGAGGGGAACCTTTACCTTTGCCTTTTATCATCAAATAACAAGAAGGTTGCCCAATTATTTACGAAAATAAAAAATAAAATAATTATTTCTGAATAAAATAATTCATTCAGAATTAATATGGAAGTTTTATTTATTTTGATATCACATTTCTACTCTAAGTGGCTCTTGTATAGAAATCTAGATTAAATCATTTCATTGAATTGACTATCACAATCTGGATCAGTTTTCCAAAATGAAGGGGTAATCCAGACTGGATTTTTCAGGTTTCACATATTCCTAAGGGATACTTTGATAATCCAGAGCAGAAAGGAGTAGTGGTTAAAAAAATCTCATAACACATTTCAATGGTAGTTGTCAAGTTTTATCCTCGGACAATGATTTAGTTTTGCAGACAATCTGTCCCATTATGTTACAAAACAGAGTAAAGGTATACATGCCAGTCAGAGTTTATGTTTTCCCATGTTAGTTGTTGGGAGGATGTAACTCCAGTTTTCTCAGAAAACATGTCAGAAGTAGAAAATAAAACCATATATTGGATCCAGCTGGATCCAAATATGTTTCGAACTAATAACCTAGATGCAAACTGACTTGACCTATCTTTGACCAATTCTAATGTTTGCTTCCTTCTTTTTCCCGTGATAAGCTTCAAAAGCTGTTCCCCAGCTAGTTATTATATAGCTCTCGAAGTCTGTTTGGGACAATTTTCGAATACCCAATAAAATAGAACAAAAAGGTCAACTTAAACTAATGTACAAGGTCAACAAGGCAGCGACTGCTTCTGTGCAGAGACTCCAGTATGCAAATGGATTCCCATCTTCCAGGCTTGGAAATTGTGAAATAAAATTTCAGAAACAATGCGGCTTTCCTTTCATGTTACATCCTTAATCTTCCGCAGATTAACATACCCTGAAGTTATGTGAGCTCATTAGTACCCTCATTAAGTATTATTTTACCCTTCAATTTCTGTAATAAAAAATACAGTATGAACACTTTTACAAGTGACACAGTATCTATTGTCTGGTTTCTTCTATCTTTGCTTGCAATATAGAATAGAATAGAATAACAGAGTTGGAAGGGACCTTGGAGGTCTTCTAGTCCAACCCCCTGCTTAGGCAGGAAACCCTACATGACTTCAGACACATGGTTATCCAATCTCTTCTTAAAAACTTCCAGTGTTGGAGCATTTACAACTTCTGGAGCTAAATTGTTCCACTGATTAATTGTTCTAACTATCAGGAAATTTCTCCTTGGTTCTAGGTTGCTTTTCTCCTTGATTAGTTTCCATCATTGCTTCTTGTCCTGCCCTCAGGTACCTTGGAGAATAGCTTGACTCCTTCTTCTTTGTGGCACCCCCTGAGATATTGGAAGACTGCTATCATGCCTTCCCTAGTCCTTCTTTTCATTAAACTAGACATACCCAGTTCCTGCAACCATTCTTCAGAGAATGTTGAAACTTTATAGAAGTTTAAAATATCCGTGTCCTTTCCCTTCCAGGAAGCAGGATTCAAGTTTGTCTTGTTATTGTCCCAAATACTTTTCTGCATAATTTCATCTACCATATAGTCTGTTTAATAATAATAATAATAATAATAATAAAACTTTTAATTTCTTTTTGCACATTATTCTCCAAGCTTTCATGTGTTCTTTTATTAAACAAATATTCCCTCCGCCCAAGGAAACAGCTTCCAGATACACAGGGATGCAAAAAAATAATAATAAAATCTTTAATTATTGTTCCTATTCTGCGTGTACATAGTCCCAGGGACTGCTAGAAAGCTTCATGTCCCAGAAGACAATCAGCAAGGACAGAGAAGCTGATTTAGTATTTACTGCATGAAGAACAACTTAATTAAGTGATACTTTAGAAATATCATTGGTGCATTGTTACAGGCACTGCACTTGGGCATGTGCCACATTGTTTTGACAAATGTACTGGGAGATTCGCTTTGTAGCTAGTTATGTTTCTGGAATGAGACTGGCTAGGACTTGTTATTGCTGTCATCCAAGAAGGAATTATGCAATCATTTCCAAAGAGAGGAGGAGGAGGGGGGGAGAAAAAGAAAGGAGGAGGAGGAGGAGGAAGAGGAGGAGAAAGAGAGAGGAGGAGGAGAAGGAGAAGAAAAAGAAAGGAGGAGGAGAAGAAAGAGGAAGGAGTGGGAGGAGAAGGAGAAGAAAAAGAAAGGAGGAGGAGAAGAAGAAAGAGGGAGTAGGAGGAGAAGGAGAAGAAAAAGAAGAAAAAGAAAGGAGAAGGAGGTGAAGGAGAAGAAAAAGAAAGAAGAAGGAGGAAGAGGAAGAGGAGAAGGAGAAGAAAAAGAAAGGAGGAGCAGGAGGAGGAGGAGAAAAAGAAAGGAGGGGGAGGAGGAGGAGAAGAAGAAAGAGGAAGGAGGAGGACGAGGAGAAGAAAAAGAAAGGAGGAGAAGACGGAAGAGGAGAAGGAGAAGAAAAAGAAAGGAGGAGGAGGAGGAGGAGGAGGAGGAGGAGGAGGAGGAGGAGGAGGAGGAGGAGGAGGAGGAGGAGGAGGAGGAGGAGGAGGAGGAGGAGGAGGAGGGAAACAGGGACATCTGATTTTTTTTTTCTTTCCTTATTTTAGTAGATAGGTAGCAGGCTGAAGATATGCCTTGGAATATTAATTGGAACTTTTGCTTGAACAATTGTGTTAGAGGTAGTGATACTTGTCAAATAGATTTAAAAGTCTAAGTTAAATTCCAAGACAGAAGGGGAAAGCGAGAGTATTCTACTAGATCAGTACTATGTTAATAACTGCTGAGTACAATTTATGGGTGACATTTCGAAAACTCTTGTCTTTGAAATACCATCCAAACCTGATTGATTTCCCCCCTCCCCCTTATTTAAATGGATGACAAGATAGGTGGATTCAGACAATTGTTTTATGGCGCATGCTTACCTTTACCTGATATATGGCCAAACGTAGCACAGACCCAGGTTTTTTGGTACAAAGAAATGTTAGAATAGAATAGCAGCAGCGGAGAACAAAAAGAATGGAGCTTCTTTTCCACGTTCAATGCAACAGAAAGAAGAAAAGTTCTTTCTTTTCCATCAGATTGAGCAAGAAGATTTGGAAGGAAACAAGGAAAGGGTTTGGCACAATGTTATTTAGCCTTTGCATCCTGGACATAAACTGCTTCAAGTCCTACCTTCAAAACGACACTATAGAGCACTGCACACCAGAACAACTAGACACAAGGACAGGTTTTTTTCCCGAACGTCATCACTCTGCTAAACAAATAATTCCCTCAACACTGTCAAACTAGTTACTAAGTCTGCATTACTATTAATCTTCTCATCGTTCCTATCACCCATCTCCTCCCATTTATGACTGTACAACTGTAACCTTGTTCCTGACTGTTTCCTAGTATGATTTGATTGCTTATCTGTTCCCTATGACTATCATTAAGTGTTGTACCTTATGATTCTTGACAAATGTATCTTTTCTTTTATGTACACTGAGAGCGTATGCACCAAAGACAAATTCCTTGTGTGTCCAATCACACTTGGCCAATAAAGAATTCTATTCTATTCTATTCTATTCTATTCTATTCTATTCTATTCTATTCTATTCTATTCTATTCTATTCTACTCTGTAATATGCTACACCTAAATTGAATTGAAATTGTAGCCCTGACTTCTCAAACCACATTAGGAAGTTGGCAAAGACTAAGCCCTGTCCAACTTGGAAAGTCATTTATCTCATCACCTATTAGAAAGTTTGAACAACTTTTAAAATCCCTCAACCCCCTGAGAATTAAATTCAAGGCATTTGCTGACTTGTACAGTTGGTGATATAAGGCAAAATCACGCTGAGGACATCTGCAGTAGAGGAATTAACAAAGTCAATCGTGCAATCACACATCCGAGGAGGTTAAAAAAAAAGAGCAGGCTTTAGTGGTACAATTGCAGCTCCTCTGATCACTAAAAGAGAATTCCTTGGCCTCCTCAATGTTTTATGGTTGAACTGAGTACTCAGTTTCCATGGGAAAGTATTTTTGGAAGATTGGTGATTTTATTTACCATAGATTTGAATTGTTTTATTCTGGGAAGGTAGATATCAATTAGAGACTCAATTTTGGATCATTATTTTTTTCGTTTACCTATACAGTGGGGAAGGATTTTTTTTTAAAAAAAAATCCACTTTGGATGGAAATATCTAGTTTGCCATATTTATTCACTATCCCTCTAGACCAGGGGTATCAAACTCATGGCTCGCGGGCCGGATGTGTCATGTGCTAGCCACACCCACGCCCAGTTTAGAGAAGGGGGGGAAGTCATGATATGTCATGTGACAACGCCATGATGACACAAGTTTGCGCTAGACTTATTTTTTTTTTAACAAAATGACCATGGCATGCATTTGCGATCCCCATTGATTGGTGTCGAGGAGGAAATAATTCCAGAGGGAATTAAAAAAAGAAACACAGATCAAAAATTATGTTTGTTCAGAAAATAATTCCTATAGCACAGAAGGCAACATCTGTTGGATAAAGATTTTTTGTAGAAATAATAATGTATGCTTGTCTAGACGTAGAAGGCATTAGATAACATCAGCTGCCATGTCGTAAACCATAAAAACAAGAACAGTTATAAACATGGCCATAAATTCATAACCAAAATGGGTCAAAATATTCACGATACTCTTTTGTATGTGCATATCTTTCCATAGGTCTTTCACTGAGGAGTTTTCATTGAAAAGATCTATAATTTATGCATGTTATTTTGTTTCTTTTTTTAAATGGGAGAGAAATCAGGACCACTGATTTTGACACATTTGTTTATTTAAAAAGCACTTTAAATTCCATATTGTACAATGACAATATCTTCATAATTGCATAATTTAGTCAATCTGGACTGTTTCCAAAACACAAGAAGGTTTGAACATGATCGTAACAGGAAGAGAGGCAGAGAAGGCTGGGCTGGGAAGAAGTAAAAAGTCCTATGCCAAGATAATAATAGATATTAGAATTCTTTATTGGTCAAGTGTGATCGGACACACAAGGAGTTTGTCTTCGGTGCATAAGCTCTCAGTGTACATAAAAGATATAAGTGATAAATCATGATCATAGTCATCGTAAATACATTCATCCTGAATCATGAGATACAACACTTAGTGCTAGTCATAGGATACTATATAAGCAATCAAAATCATACTAGGAAACTAAATAAAACAATATAAATCGTAAAGATACAAGCAACGAGGTTATAGTCATAAGTAGAAAGAAGCTAGGTAATAGTAAGGATGAGTAGAATAATGGTAATACAGTCTTAGTAAATAGTTTGACAGTGTTGAGGGAATTAGTTGTTTAGCAGAGTATTGGCATGGGGGAAAAACTGTCCTTGTGTCTAGTTGTTCTGGTGTGCAATGCTATATAATGTCGTTTTGAGGGTAGAAGTTGAAACAATTTATGTCCAGGATGTGCGGGGTCTCCATCAAAGGAAGCCATTGCCGTCCATTTCCATGTGATGTGCTTTCCCTCATTCACTTTTCCGTATTTTTCCCCTTAATCTTATATTTCAGCTTAAATTCATTGTGAAAAATATGGACAGGGAATGTAATGTAAATAAAGGATTTGCCGCTCCCAAACTACAGAATGATGGATTGATCTCAACTTTATTATTATTTGTAAATAATTCAAGGTGCAGAACATGCCTAAGACTCATTCCTTAGTTTCCCCCCAATAACAATCCTGTGAGGTGGGTTGGACTGAGAGAGTAGCTGGCCCAACCAGCTGACTTTGGCCCAATCAGCTGACTTTGGTGCCTAAGGCAGGACTAGAACCAGTGGTGAAATCTAAAATTTGTTATTACCGGTTCTCTGGGCGTGGCTTGGTGATGGTGGGATAATGTGACTGGATGGGCATGGCCATTTTTTTTTTAACTTTTAAAACCATTTTTTCTACAACCTCTTCGGCGAAGAGGTTGTAAAAAAATGCTTTCAAAAGGCTCTGATGATCCCAGCTGAGTTCCCTGATCGGCAGAGGCTTTTTTTTTTTTTAAATGCCTCTGCTGATCAGGCAACTCAGCTTGGATCGTCAGAGGCTTTTAAAAGAAAAAAAAGATTTTATATATATATATATAAATGAAGTAGGCTTAATCTCCTGCAAGGGAACATGTTTTTAAGCAAGTTATTTAAAAACATGTTTGCAAATCGTTTCTGCCGAATAAACACTCACAATGAAAGCCAATGCATAATTGGTCAAACTCGACGCTTTACCCATCTACCAAATGGAATTTAATACTCAAGATTAAAAATGGTGGCGGCGGTGCTAGAAAATGAGAAGTGTTTATTCACAGAATAATAAACAATGCAATACTTTTTTCCCCCCTTCTTAAATTTAGATGTAAGATTAGTTTAATCTGAACTGATGGGGATTGGCTGTCAGCTTTGACAATGTTTTTCTGTACTGTGAGTTTTGAAGAGCTGTCTCATACTACATTCAAAGAGAGCGTAAGAGTCATTCAGTTGGAAACACCTATAAGCTGGAAACTTGCAAAATGTCACAATAATAACACAAGCCAGGGATGGCCAACTTTTGCATTCTTGGGAACTGCTCTGTTTTCCTGGCAGTAGACAAGTGGCGGGAAGTGAAGTTTGATGCTCAGGCTGACCCCCTTCACAAGCGTTCATGCTTCATAATAAAGTTGACAGCTTCTACAGTGAGCGTGTCAATATTTTGAAAGATCTATGCTCAAAAACACAGAATGTTCAATTGCACAGTTATGTATTCCGCACTTGTATTGTCAAAAAGAACGGGAGGAGAAGTGGTGATCTAACATTATGGGGAACATTTCGTTCCCAGAAAGTATTAAGCAAGAGAACATTTGAATTTTTTTTTTAACAACCTGAAAACATTTCCAAGTTTTGTTTTTGCGAGTGTGTAACATCTGTCAGATATTTTTTTCCTATCTCCCGACATGCAATTTGGTAAAAAAAAAAAAAAAGGCTAAAAAAAATCAGATCAGGCTTATGTTTATTCCTTTATTTGTCTATACAATTAAGGTACCCTCAATCCCACTTGGCGTTCAGTCACTGATGAGTCAGGGGCTGATTCAACCCAACTTTGATTTGAATTTTTGATTCAACTGGAATTTGCAATTAATTGGCCTTCAGAATTTGATCGGAAGGTTTGATTTGATTAGATTTGAATTGTTGACTTCAATCACCTCTCAAGCCCTCTTCCTTTGGCTCAAACTTGGAGTAGTTTTTTTCACTCTGAAATCAAACTGAAGGACAAACTTGTTTCCATATTCATGAAATCTTTCATTTCGTCCTTGTCCTGCCCCTCCCCTTCCTTTCCCTTTCCTTTCCCTTCTCCTTCTCCTTCTCCTCCTCCTCCTCCTCCTCCTCCTCCTCCTCCTCCTCCTCCTTCTCCTTCTCTGCCTTCCCCTTCCCGTTCCCCTTCCCCTTCCCCTTCCCCTTCCCCTTCCCCTTCCCCTTCCCCTTCTCCTTTCCTTTCCTTTCCTTTTCCTTTTCCTTTTCCTTCTCCTTCTCCTTCTCCTTCTCCTCCTCCTTCCCCTCCTCCTCTTTCTCTCTTCCTTCTAGTTTCCCCTTCTCCTTGTTCTGTCCCTTCCCCTTCCCCTTGCTCTGTCCCTTCCCCTTCCTTCCTTCCTTCCTTCCTTCCTTCCTTCCTTCCTTCCTTCCTTCCTTCCTTCCTTGGTCAATGTTATTTCTGTTTTATGTCTCTGAACCATAGAGTATATGAGTTTCAGAGAAAGGAGCTGGCCTTGCATATTAATAAGATTAATATTAATAAGCTCCACCACCAGTGCATGTGCACACGCACACACACACACACACACACTCACACCTACACCCACACACATGCAAATACTACACACAAAACCTTTAGGAAAGCAAGTCATTAATTTCTGTAGAACTAACAGGAGAGGACAAGGGTTGCATCTTATCTCTATTGGGAGTTATGATTAAAAGTGTGTAACTGTATTGGAAAGGAAGACAAGACAAGACTGGGAAGATCAAAAAGCAACAGATGGCACTACACCAGGAGCGTAACTAAGAGGAAATGTGACTTTTCTAAAGACAGTTTTAGAATGGAAGCCAAGTGTAACCTAGCAGATGAGTGTTGCTGTTTTTTTTAAGCATGCTGAGATGAAGATCCTGGATGCAAAACAAGATAATATGGAAGAACAAAATGGCTAAGGAAGTTATTTTCCTCCGCAGGTAGATTAGTGACAACAACAGGAAAGAACATCTGTATTTCTCCTGCATATAGTGATACTGCCTTTAGCTTGTTTCACTTCATTAAAGACATAAATTTGAGATAATACTAAAGAACAACACGACCTGAGAAAAAACAATGGGGTTTTTTTTTCCCGTTTGGGTCGACAGATGATACACAGTATGAAGGCACATCTATACAAATATCATATACAGAAAACATACCTATATTTAAAGTGTGACACACCCAACATAAGATCAACTGCAACCCACCTTACTGTCAGCGTTCCAAGTAATGCACCCATAGGAAACAGAAGGCAGGCAAGTTCCTCAAAGAACAGGTTTATTTATATATATAAAAGTTTTTTTTTTTTTTTAACAAACACACAAACAAACAAACAATGCATTTTTTTCTGAACAGAGTATTGGCCGAGTCACAAATTTTTTTTTTTAAACAAACGTTTTTTATTTTTTATATTCAAACAACCAAACATTACACAATCAATTATCATGCATCATTTTATCCCCACCCTAACCCCCCTCCCCAATTCCCCCCGACTTCCCAGAGCAAAAACAGGATATAGCATTTAACAAACATAAGCTAAAATATGCTAGCTATTAAAGAATTCAAAACTCTCTCACACTTGTTAACTCCCCTTTTAAAAATTATACTTCAACCTTCCTTTTATAAGTTCTCTTGTCACATTTCACATTTGTGGAAAAAAACAAAAACATAATCTTATTTTAAACATTTTAAAATCTCTTAATACATTAGTAGAACATTCTCCAAAATATAACTTTTTGAAAGTTTTGAAACTTATATTTTGGCCGAGTCACAAATTTATACAGCTTTTAGTTATCTCCAACACAATTTATATATTTCACTTTTTGCCATAATATTATTTCTCTCTCCTCAAAGAACAGTTTATTGGATACTTCAGATCGGCACAACTGGTGAAAGCCGACTCTGAATTTTCCCTTGGCTTTTACCTGGTTAAAAGAAAAAGTTTTCCTTTCCGCCCCAAAGTCACACTGTCCAATCCAGGAGTTGGCCTGTTGCTTGGTTACTTACTCCTCCGCTGGCCAGCCACCTGTGAGAATGTGAGATGACCCTCACTCTGTCAAGGACCTTGGAGTATTCATTTCTAATGATCTAAGTGCCCGAGCCCACTGTAACAACATTGCCAAAAAGGCAATGTTGTTACAGGTCTATAACTAGAGCATACAAAACATTTGCTAGACCAATTCTTGAATACAGCTCATCTGTCTGGAACCCGCACTGCATATCGGACATAAATACAATCGAGAGAGTCCAGATATATTTTACGAGAAAAGTCCTCCATTCCCTAACCGCAATAAAATACCTTATGCCACCAGACTTCAAATGTTGGCCTTAGACAACTTAGAACTACGCCGACTTCAGTCTGACCTAAGCATAGTGCATAAAATTATCTGTCACAATGTCCTTCCTGTCAATGACTACTTCAGCTTCAACCATAACAATACATGAGCAAATAATAGGTACAAACTCAAAGTACACCGTTCCAAACTCGATTGCAGAAAATACAACTTCAGCAATAGAGTGGTCAATGCCTGGAATGCACTACATGACTTTGTGGTTTCTTCCCCAAACCCCCAAAACTTTAACCTTAAACTGTCTACTGTTGACCTCACCCCATTCCTAAGAGGTCTGTAAGGAGCGTGCATAAGTGCACCAGCGTGCCTAACGTCCCTGTCCTAATATTCCTTTTTACTTACTCTTTTCATGTATTCAAATTATGTTTATACTTTTACCTGCTATCTTATATATGCTTGACAAAATAAACTTATGATTTATGACTTATAATGTTCTTGGTTCCCACAAGAAAACTTTATTGTTTTGGCTACAAACCCCAACTATTTCCCTTGTCCCACCATTGGTTTGGAAACGCTGAAGCCTCCAAAATGGCTTTGGCCAGGTTCACTTCAGGGTTGACATCTTCTGTAACAGCCTAAAGATCTGGCTCTATCAGCTGGCTTGGAGTTCAAATGGAGGAAAGGGTTCACATTGGAAGTGATTGATAGATTAACAATAGATCTCACTCTCACGAATGAAGGCAAATATACATGTCCCAGGATAACACTGCCCGATTCAATATGGGTTGGTCACCGGGACCAGAGGTTTAAATCTTCCGAGTTTTTGGACTTGATTTCAAGGGAACTTCTCTCTAGCAGAAAGGTCCCACTTTCTCCTTTTCTTACCATACTTCATCCCTTCCCATCTTCTTTTTTAAATTGTTATACATTTTATTCATAAACACTTTTTTTTTCTTTTGGAAAAAAACAGTGCATTGTCAGGGTATACCATTTACAAATAAAAAAGACCAAAAAAGAAGAGTGGTGTTAAACATTGACATACAAGTTAATAACAATAATAATGATATAGTAACAATAGTAATAATATAACCAAAAACCTTTAGCTAACTTTCTTCTTACATTAAAATATTGTAATTATTTATCTTCTTACTTTCTTATTTTCAGTACTCACATTTGTGATCTTACTTTTCTCTAATTCCTACCTTTTGTTTCTATCCATTCATAGAATTTATTCCAAATCATATAATATTCTACCTCTTCTTGATCTTTAATTTTATAGGTTAATCTAACCATTTCGGCACAGTCAAGAATTTTTCGAATTACAGCCTCCTCTGGTGGGGTATTCTCATTTTTCCAATATTTAGCATATATGATCCTTGCTGCTGTCAGTGTGTGTAAAACTAAATATGTGGTCCCTTTATCATAGCCCTCCCATAATATACCTAGGAGACATGTTTCTGGTTTCAACTCAATATTCTGTTTGATTACCATTTCCAACCAGCTTTATATTTTCTCCCAATATTCTCTTGGTTTACTACACATCCACCACATGTGGTAGTAGGTACCTGGAGTTTGACTGAATTTCCAACACTTAGCATCCTTTCCCATCTGTTTATCTAGGTTGGTTTATTATATTTATATTAATAGGTTTTATATAGTTTTATCTTTTAATATTGTAAGCCATCCAGAGTTACTATGTGGTTGTAAGATGACGGGCTAATAATTGTCACAAATAAACAAACAACCCACTTAATAGACTCGGTAGGCAATCTAAAGATGCAGAGATTAATATCATTCCCAAACTGTTTCCTGCAGCCCCTAGATATGTCTCTGATCATCAAGAAGTCATGACTGTAGCTTCTTGCTGATGGAAATAGTAAACATTAAATAATTTAAAATTTCTAAAATGAAAAACAAATACATTTCCCCTTATACCTCCTCTCCTTAAAATAAGTACCATCCAAATGACCTCATCACTCTGTCCTCTATGGATACTGTCCGCACAAAAATGGCTAAATATGGTTAGTGGACCTCAACATTTTGTCTACCCTATATCTGATTGTCCCATGTCCAGCAGAAATATAAAAATGGCAACTAGATGTCCCATCCCACTGTTTATGGCATAATCATAATTAGGGGCTCCTGGGTGTCGAAGATTCATCTGTAGTGTCTGATCTAAAGTAATTTAATCAGAACAAATATCATTTGAGTCTCAAGTAAGCAGCTTCTGGAATTCATATGTGAACTGGCTTTGTAGTGTTATTTTAGTTTAAGTATTCTTTTCTCATCTCTAACAATCCCTTAAAATCCTCCCTCCCTCCCTTCTCTTCAATTGCTGCACTTTTGTTTCTGTGTTTTCTTCTTTCTTTCCTCTTTCATTTCATTCTAAATATTAGTTCTTGTTTTTTTCTTTTATTTTAAATTTTTTAATAAAGTTATTAGGAAGGAAAGAAGGAGGAGGAGGAGGAGGAGGAGGAGGAGGAGGAGGAGGAGGAGGAGGAGGAGGAGAAGAAGGAGGAGGAGGAGGAGGAGGAGGAGGAGGAGAAGAAGGAGAAGAAGAAGAAGAAGAAGAAGAAGAAGAAGAAGAAGAAGAAGAAGAAGAAGAAGAAGAAGAAGAAGAAGAAGAAGAAGAAGAAGAAGAAGAAGAAGAAGAAGAAGAAGAAGAAGAAGAAGAAACTGAACAGAATAAGCATGGTAGGCCTCTTCTCACAGGCTATATAAAAAGAAATTCTGCACCCTGTAGAAACACACTTCTTCTCAGGTTATTTCTCACACTGAAATTAGAAAGCAAATGACATCAACCTCATTTAATACCTCCCTGAGGTATTTTGCCACAGCAATAAAATATAGAAGTGAGGCAAGAGAAAGCTTGCTTTGTTTTCCTATGTTGTTTGCCTGGAGGGACTCCGAGTGCAGCATGTGTTTTATCATGGGGAAACCCAATAGCTACGAGTGGGTGTGCTTTCTCGACTTGCTCACCGTGCTACGAAAGGTGCCTTGAACACTGATGAGCTTGCATTTTGGAATTAGGGAAAACATCCATTCGTCAAGCCCTGTATACTGGAGGAGTCCTTGAGTCCTCTGGATTGATCTCCATCCCCTAGCATTCTGACATCTCTCTTCTGCTAGGGTCAGCACCGGATGTTAGAACCACTTCTAAAGGAGTAATGGTTTATGGACTTCATGCGCATGAATATATGGAACAAGGACTGCAGGAAACATCAGGAAAAAAGAATGAGAGTATCAAATCCTTTGCCATGAATATGCATCAGACAACGAAGTCAACAGACTCTCTGCAGAGTCTAGAGACCTAGTTCTAAATCTCTGTGTAGTGCTAAGTCTCTTTTAGTGCCGGAAAATCTGTATCAGGGATGAAATCCAAAATTTTTCCCTACCGGTTTTGTGGGCGTGGCTTGGTAGGCCTGGTGTAGCTTGGCGGGTGTGGCTTGATACGCATGGCAGGGGAAGGATATTGCAAAATCTCCATTCCCACCCCACTCCAGGGGAAGGGTACTGCAAAATCCCCATTCCCATCCCACTCCTGGGGGAAGGATATTGCAAAATCTCCATTCCCATCCCACTCCAGGGGAAGGATACTGCAAAATCCCCATTCCCACCCCACTATTGGGGGAAGGATATTGCAAAATCTGCATTCCCACCAGAGGGCCAGCCAGAGGTGACATTTGCCGATTCTCTGAACTACTCAAAATTTCCACTACTGGTTCTCCAGAACCTGTCACAACCTGCTGGATTTCACCCCTGGTCTGTATGTAATAATTCTGTTGCTAGAAACCTCTATAGAGGTATCTTCAGTGAAACCACACTACACTTTTTGAGTTTAAATCAGTAGGGGTAAAAGGAAACCATCCTGGCAAATAGATGGGGAAGAAATGGAGGTAGTGACAGATTTTATTTTCCTGGGCTCCAAGATCACCCTAATGGGGAGTGCAGCCAAGAAATTAAAAGACACTTGCTTCAGGAGAAAGCTATGGCAAATCTAGACAGCATACTAAAAAGCAGAGACATCACCCTGCCAACAAAAAGTGCGTATAGTCAAGGCTATGGTTTTCCCAATTGAATGTATGGCTGTGAAAGTTGGACCATAAGAAAGGCTGAGTGCCAAAGAATTGAGGCCTTTGAACTATGGTGCTGGAGAAGACTCCTGAGAGTCCCTTGGACTGCAAGGCCATCCAACCGGTCAGCCCCAGAGGAGATCAACCCTGACTGCTCTTTAGAAGGCCAGATCCTGAAGATGAAACTCAAATACTTTGGCCACTTAATGAGAAGGAAGGACTCACTGGAGAAGAGCCTAATGCTGGGAACGATTGAGGGCAAAAGAAGATGGGGATGACAGAGAATGAGGTGGCTGGATGGAGTCACTGAAGCAGTAGGCATGAGCTTAAATGGACTCCAGAGGATGGTAGAGGACAGGAAGGCCTGGAAGAACATTGTCCATGGGGTCGCGATGGGTTGGACTCGACTTCGCAACTAACAACAACAAAAGGCAAACCAACGATGATATTTTCCAGGTTTGCTAATGATGTGCATTAATCCAAAGAAGAATCTCCCATGACTATTAGCCTGAATGATGTTGCACCAGGAAAAAAAAAATCTATTTTATATTTTTGTGTTCCACCCAATGCATAGCGATGCATTTTTTTCTTAACTCTTAAAATATAAGGTTTAAAATAGAAGGCTTAGACTGTGGTAGATGGCATGAAACCATCCTCTTTAAGTCATGAAATTCACTGAGTGATTTTGATATGCATAATTTTTAAAGCTATTCTAATTTACAGATTTGCATACATAAAGTAGATATTTATGTACATAAATACGTGTCAGGACAGAGACAGCGATTTGAACGATAGGCTATAAAATTCATAAACTGTCCCTTTGTTTCCAAGGGAAAATAAAATTGATTATTGAATCCTCTTACTTGTTATTGCATTGTCATTTAATTTAATTAAAGTCAAAATGAAAGGAGGGATAGGAGACAGAACCCCATCTATTATTTACTGGCCATGTCCTTGTTATTATTGAACTTACAATGAAGTGAATTATCAATTAAACAATTCCAGATTAATATGTTGCAATCTGCTATGGGAGGAGGAGGAGGAGGAGGAGGAGGAGGAGGAGGAGGAGGAGGAGGAGGAGGAGGAGGAGCAGAAGAAGAAGAAGAAGAAGAAGAAGAAGAAGAAGAAGAAGAAGAAGAAGAAGAAGAAGAAGAAGAAGAAGAAGAAGAAGAAGAAGAAGAAGAAGAAGAAGAAGAAAAAAAAATTGGGCACTATCTAAGAAAATGAAATTCAACAGTGAAAAAAGTAATGTTCTACATTTAAGGAAGAAAAACAAATACAGGTACTGTATATGTGGTACCTTGCTCAATAGTAGTAACTGTGAGAGGGATCTTGGAGTCCTAGTGGACAACCATTTAGATGTGAGCCAACAGTGAGCAGCAGCTGCCAAAAAAGTCAACACAGTTCTGGGCTGCATAAACAGAGGGATAGAATCAAGATCACGTGAAGTGTTAATACCACTTTATAATGCCTTGGTAGGGCCACACTTGGAATATTGCATCCAGTTTTGGCTGCCACCATGTAAAAAAGATGTTGAGACTCTAGAAAGAGTACAGAGAAGAGCAACAAAGATGATTAGGGGAGTGGAGGCTAAAATGTATAAAGAACAGTTGCTGGAATTGGGTATGTCTAGTCTGATGAAAAGAAGGACTAGGGGAGACATGATAACAGTCTTCCAATATCTCAGGGGTTGCCACAAAGAAGAGGGAGTCAAGCTATTCTCCAAAGCACCTGAGGGCAGGACAAGAAGCAATGGATGGAAACTAATCAAGGAGAGAAGCAACCTAGAACTAAGGAGAAATTTCCTGACAGTGAGAACAATTAATCAGTGGAACAACTTGCCCCCAGAAGTTGTGAATGCTCCAACACTGGAAGTTTTTAAGAAGATGTTGGATAACCATTTGTCTGAAGTGGTGTAGGGTTTCCTGCCTGAGCAGGGGGTTGGACTAGAAGACCTCCAAGGTCCCTTCCAACTCTGTTATTCTATTCTATTCTAAGAAAAAGAGGAGGAGGAGGAGGAGGAGGAGGAGGAGGAGGAGGAGGAGGAGGAGGAGGAGGAGGAGGAGGAGGGGGAGGAGGAGGAGGAGGAGGAGGAGGAAAGAAGGTGTATGATGACAATTTAGCTTTTAAAGAAGAAATAAAAGAAATCTTATAAAACTCTTATTCACAAAGAGCTGGTGACATAATACTGGGATCATTTGGCCTTTCAGATTTTAAAAACTTTTTAGAATATTTTTTGTTTTTAATTGTAGACATGGTGTGAAAAGGAAGAAAAAAGAAGGAAATGTGCCTCTTGGTTGGATAGGGACCAGCACCTTTTCACAACTACAGATCAAAACCAACAAATCAGTTGCAAATTATCTACTAAACATAATGTGTTTTGATTCTTTAACTACATCAAAATATATTCCGTAGTGCTCTACCATGGCAACAAGGACAGAGCATTAGGCATATTGGGGTGGGAGAGAATCAACCAGGCTGGTTAGAAGAAGAAGAAGAAAAAAAAAAAACTCAGTCTATCTTAGAGCAAGAATTTTATTAGGTCAATTCAAAAGTTCTAAAAAAAAAATGTTTACAAATGTCAGGAATGCTGGAAGTAGAGAAGGGTGGGTGGACACGTATGGGCAGATTTATTCATTTAGAGTATGAAACATCATACATGGATTAGCAGTATATAACAATGGCAATGACACTTGGAATTATATACTGCTTCACCGTGCTTTACAGCCCTCTCTAAGAGGTTTACAGAATCAGCATATCGCCCCCACAATCTAGGTCCTCATTTTACCCACCTCAGAAGGATGGAAGGCTGAGTCAACCTTGAACCTGGTGAGATTTGAACTGCCAAATGGCAGTCAGCCGGCAGTCAGTAGAAGTAGCCTGCAGTACTGCGCTCTAACCACTGCGCCACCGTGGCTCATATATTAACTTTTCATCTAGATTGTAGAACCCAATAAGATATACATATTTAAAAAGGTATATGTTTAGAGACCAATGTCTAGGCCTAACCTTCGATCTAACCACAGCTTTTATATTAAAGAAACAAAAATCAGATATTGAACCAGTCTATGCCCTCAGTTTACAGCCAGTTGTGATGTGATCTACAGCAGGGGTCCCTAACCCCAAGTCTGTGGAACAGCACCAGTCAGTGGCAGTAGTGGGTTTCACGTATCCTTACCACCGGGTCTCCCCGTGCGCACTTTCCGCGCATGTACCCAGCCTTGTGCGCATGTGCTTTGCTCGTGCACGTGCCTTCCATGCATGCGCCTGGTCTCAAAAACATGGCTAAACAGGATGGCATTACACCAGGGGTGTGTGTATGGCCACTACCGGTTCACCTGAACTGGTACGAACGACTGAATACCACCTCTGGGCCGTGCAAACAAGTGAAGCCCCATCCATGGGATGCAGGCAGCATGCAAAACCACGCCTCCCCCGGTCCGCGTAAAAACCTTTCTCCGTGGAACCCAAAAGGTTGGGTGCCACTGATCTATAGTTCGATGTGGGATCCCACAGTCACACTGAAGGGGATGATGCTATATCCCATTTATATAGAGAGTCAGCGCAGGCGGTCAGTGCTGAGTGAGTCCTATTCAGGGTTGTCCATTGCTGATGAGATACTGGCACTTTTTTTGTGAGGTCATTTATATGTCTTCTGGGCATTCAGTGACCCATTTGGCTTCCCATTGGGAATGGATATTCAGGTTATTGGGCAGATGTTGTGCAAGTACTAGTGTAGGATTCCTGTATTCCTGTCTTCCTTCTGATAAATGTGATGACCTGGGACAAGGCATGAAGGTCACATAGACAGATGAGTGTTCAAACTCCCTTTTAATGCTCCAAATTGCCACACAAATACTCCCATGGTTTTAGCAAGTCCTAGAGCAAAGTGCACACACACATCCACAACAGCTTCTGGCCAGAATCAAAGGAACAGGGAAAGGAGTCCATGAAGCAAGGAACAAACAATGAGTCCACAAAGTCAGGAAGAAGGCATTGAGTCCACAAGTAAGGAAGAAGCAAGCAGTCCTACAAACTCCAACTGTTTGTACCAGCACAACAAACTCTACCAATGCAGCATTTGTTCCTGACAAATGCCCCTCCCCACAGCATCTCCTTAAATTTCAGTCCCCAGATCTGCCTTGTGAAGAAGGATGGGTGCTCTCCTCCCAAGTCATTGGGTCTGCATGCACTGTTCTCGCCTTCTCTCCACTCTCCATGCTCAAGGATCAGGAGGGAGCAGTCCTTGCTCATCACCTGAGCTCTGTTGCTCCTCATGTCCACTGCTTGACCCAGGGGTGAAATCTAAAAATTTTCCCTACCGGTTTTGTGGGCGTGGCTTAATTGGTGGATGTAGCTTCGGGGTCAGGTGACTGGTGGGCGTGGCTTGGTGGTCAGATGACCCAATAGGTGCGGCCAATAATAATAAAAAATAAAAATAATAAACAAAGTACACAAAACAATAAGAGGTACCAAAAACCAACTTTTACATCTTACACACACACACAACACAACACAACTGACTCACACACAATGTAAAAGCAGCTGCACTTGACTCAAAATGGCCCCTGAAACAAGCAAGAACCTCACACAGCCACAAAAAGCTCAAAAACCAACTTTCATAGTTTTTCCACACAAAATGCCGCATACAGCTTTGTGAGATTTAGTGTGTTTGTGTAGTTAGAGTGAAACACTACAGAAACACACCAAATGTCAGAAAGCTGCACAAATATTTTATTTTATTTTATTTATATTTTTAGATAAAAGCAGCTAAATTTAAAACTTCCTTAACTTTAAATTGCTATGTCTAAAAAAAAATAAAACTCCTAAAAAAAACCCCAATTAACTATTTTTTTTAAAGCTTCCAAAAAACAACAACACCCCAGTTTGGTGAGGGGATTCAAGTAATTTAACAACTGGTTCTCTGCCCCTAATGATTTCTTCCAACAACCACTTTGCCAAACTGCTCAGAAAGTTAACAACCGGTTCTCCCGAACTGACTGAATCCCACCACTGCTCCAGTTACTTACCAAATTGAAGGCACAAGGCAGGCAGGCAGGCAGATTAAGTTGCTAGCTGATGCAATGGATTGCAGCAGCCGAAGCAAGGTAGGAAAAGCGAGCAAGCCCGAAAGAAGCAGCAAGCTGCTAAGTGGGCAAGTGGGGACCAGGCGATTGGGTTTGCATGGGTGAGGGGGGCCAGGCATTTTTGCTACCAAACTACTCTCCGCCATCACTAACGGATCGCCCGATCCGGTCCGAACTGGGAGCATTTCACCCCTGGCTTGACCTCTCTTGGTCATCCTGCCCCTGTTCCTCCCTGCTAACAAGCTATCCCAATCCTGAGGGGCCCTGCCATGCCCCAGCCTGCTCCTCCCCACATTCCTCCGAAGCCAACTAAGCCGCCCCCCTCAATCTCCGTCAGCTCCAGCTCAGGCTCATCCTCCTCTGCAGATTCGGGCTCCGATGGGGACATGACATAAATGAGGAAGGTTGGTTCATGGGCAGAGATTATGCGAAACACAGAAGAAAGTGAAGATAGTTAGAAATGCCAACATTAAAAAAAAACCCAAACTATTATTGATCAGTAATTATAAAATGCCATTGTATATGGATAACCCTGGCAAAGCTCTACTCCCAAGAAACCAATATGTTTCATTTAAAAAAAATGTGGTAGGTTTGAATACTGCTGGGTACGATATTAATAATCATAATAATATTACAACGGATGCTATAAAAGGAGAAGACTATTTCTACCAGTCTCTGACTGTAAGCAAATCGACAAGAAAATTGTAATGTTATTATTTTAGCCACGTTTCTATATTTTGAAAGCAAATGTAATATTGAATTTTTTACGGGTGCATGAAAGTTCTTCCTAAAATTGCCTTCCTTCAATACTAATATAGTTAGGGCCACTTATTTGAAGACAGTCAATGTGCAACCCAATAGCAAGCCTGGGGAAAAAAATGGAATTAAAATTGCATTTATGTGATTAGTATTTTCTTCTTCTTCTTCATCATCATCATCACTATCACGATCGTCCTGATTCACAATCGGCTTTATCTTTCTTGCTTTATGTTTTTCCATTCAAAAGCGGAGTCACACACTTTACAAACTGATTGTGCAGATTGGGGAAGAATATTCTCGCTCCCATAAGCATATGTGAACTAGCATCCAATTATATGCATCCAAGATATTACATCCAGTTTTGCTCACCACAATATAAAAAAAGATGTCGAGACTCTGGAAAGAATGTAAAGAAGAGCAATAAAAGTGATTAGGAGAGCTGAAGCTTAAAACATATGAAGAATGGTTGCAGGAATTTGGTATGTTCACTCTAGTGAAAAGAAGAACTAGAGGTGACATGATAGCAGTGTTCCAATATTTGAGGAACTGCCACAAAGAAGAGGGAATCAAGCTATTTTCCAAAGCACCAGAAGGCAAGATAAGAAACAATGGAGGGAAACTAATCAAGGAGAGAAGCAACCTAGAAGTACGGAGAAATTTCCTAACCGAGAACAATCAATCAGTAGATCATCTTGACTTTCGAAGTTATGGATGCTCCAACACTGGAGGTTTTAAAGAAAGGACTTCTTAATTATTAATATTATGCCCAACAGTATTCAAATCCACCACATTTTTTTTTAAGAAAAATGAAACACAACAGTTTCTTGGGAGTAGAGCATTGCCAGGATCATCGATATACAATGGTATTTTATAATTACTGATCAATAATAGTTGGTTATTTTTAAATCAGCATTTCTAACTACCTTCACTTTATTTTTTATTTTTAAGTTTTATTTATTTTATTTATATAACATATAAAAATTCAAGTTCCATCAAACAGTATGTTGTCTGGGTACAATTGCTTTTAGGCAGTCATAATCAAAATGTTTAAAATACTATTCATCACAATAACATTAATAGTATAATAACCATAATATTTAATTTATCTACTTTAACGAATCTCCATTTTAGCATTTATTGTTTTTATGTCCCCCCCCCCATTTCTAATTTCTGTTTCTATTGTCTAACCATTAGTAAAATAGGTACCATATCAAAAAATATTCAGTTTCTTCTTTGTCCTTAATAGTAAGCATTAGTCTATCCATTTCTGCACATTCTAATATTTTCTTAATTACACACTCTCATTTGTCAGGATCTCATCGTTCTTCCGTTGCTGGGCAAATACAATTCTAGCTGCAGTTAGTATATGTAGAATCAAGTATATAGTCTTTTTATCATATTTTTCCAGTAGAATGCCCAATAAAAATATATCTGGTGTCAAGTCTATATGCTGTTTTATTTTTTTCCAACCAAGTATGTATTTTCGTCCAATATTTTTTAACTTTTGAGCATGTCCACCACATATGGTAATATGAACCAGGTGTTTGATTGCACTTCCAACGTTTAGCAGATCTATCTTTATACATTTTTGCCAATCTTGCTGGTGCAAAATGCCATTTATAGAACATTTTATACAAATGTTCTTTATACGCAGTTGACATAGTCAATTTAACATTTCAATCCCACAATTTCTGCCATTTGTCTAATTCTATTGCATATCCAAAATTTTTAGCTCAAACCATCATTGTCTCATTTACCTGCTCACTTTCAAGTTTAATATCTAATAAGTAACAATATATCAGTTTTTCATCCGTTCCAGTTAATATCTGGTCCAATTCTATTAACTCTTTATTGAGACCATACATTTTAGTATCTTTCTCATATTGAGATTGTATCTGCATTTGTGGCCACCATGCAATTTCCATCACTTGATACCTTCACTTTCTTCTGCATTCCATGTAATCCCTGTCTGCATCTTTCTACCTACCCTTCTCCCTTTCCAAAAATGATTTCCTGTTTGGGCAGGGGGTTGGCCTAGAAGACCTCCAAGGTCTCTTCCACCTCTGTTGTTCTGTTATTCAAGAGCCTTGATAGTACAGTGGTTTAGTGCACCCTGTTATTAACACAGCTGCCTGCAATTTCTGCTGGTTCGAATCTCTCCAAGGCTCAAGGTTGACTCAGCCTTCCATCCTTTCTAAGGTAGGTGAAATGAGGACCCAGTTTGTGGGGGCAATAAGCTGACTTGTATAAAAAATATACAAAAGAATGAAGGCTATTGCTTAACGCATTATAAGCTGCCCTGAGTCCCCGGAGAAGGGCGGCATATAAATCAAATAAAAAAAAAATAAAAAATAAAAAAATAAATAAAAAAAAAATTGGCTTACATGGTTAGCGTCTTGTAAGTTTTCCTTTTTTTAAAAAAATAAATACTGTATTTTTTTGAGTATAAGACACACCTTTTCCCCCCCAAAAAAAGAGGGTGAAAATCTGGGTATGTCTTATACTCCGAATGTAGCCCCGCCTGGCTTCTCAAACGGAGGTTTCAGAGGCTGAAAAAAGCATCAGAAACGAAGCTTCAGGAAAGAAGCCCCCAAACAGAGCTTCAGAAAAAAAGAAGCCCCCAAACAGAGCTTCAGAAAAAAAAGCCCCCAAACAGAGCTTCAAAAAAGAAGCCCCCAAACAGAGCTTCAGAAAAAAAAGCCGCCAAAGAGAGCTTCAGAAAAGAAGCCCCCAAACAGAGCTTTGGAGGCTTTTTTTTCTGAAGCTCTGTTTCGGAGGCTTTCAGAGGTAGGAAAAACGGAGTTTCAGAAGTTTCAGAGGCAGGGGAAAAAAGCAAAAAAAGCAAGAGCTCACAACCAAGGAACCTTTTGCTAAAATTCACCTCTGGGAACAGCTGATTGGGGATATTCCGGGAGGCTGATCCACCTGCCAATCAGCTTTTTTCTTCTTTTCCTCCCCCAAAACTAAGGTGCGTCTTATACTCCGAAAAATACGGTAAATCTCACACTCTTCTCATAACTCTGAAACTGTTTCTCAGACTTGGGTGCCCTTTCAACACAGTTATACAGAGAAGTAAATATACTTTAGCTCATATTTGCCATGTCCATAATTTAAAAAAGACTAGCCTGGAATGAATTGGTTCCTTCCCTTGGCAGATAAGAAGGAGAAATAAATGCAACTGCTTAAAAGTATCATCATACTGCTGGCATACAGACCACAAGAATTGTGGCATTGCAGACTGCTGCATAAATAATGAAAGTTAGCTCAAGGCTCCATGCAAAGCACACCATAAATCATTCTAGAACAGTCAGTAATATGTGTCTGCTTGTGAGTTTGCTGTCTCCTTCCCATGACCTTTCATCTTATGTCCCATTATGAAGTTTCTGTTCAGTGCAATTGATCAGGTCGGCTTTTTCTCTTTTGCACGATGCCAAGTTGCCTACAGATTAAAAGCAAAGTTGCCGATGTTCTTATCGGTTTGAAAAGTTAATTCAGGGATGGGAGTGGGGAGGGAAAGCTGGCACGGACAAGATTACTTCTTGTCTTCTCTCCTATGCAGAGAGTGGCTTTGCTGGATTTTAAATAAAAGCGGCCCCAGTGAAAATCTATCTGGGGCAGAGGCAGAAACATCTGACTTAGAATAACAGAGTTGGAAGGGACCTTGTAGGTCATCTAGTCCAACCCCCTGCAGGAGACCCTACACCATTTCTGACAGATGGCAGTCCACACTCTTCTTGAAAGTTTCCAGTGATGAAGCACCCACAACTTCTGAAGGCAACTTCTGTTCCACCGGTTGATTGCTCTCACTGTCAGAAAAATTTCTCTTTATTTCTAGGTTGAATCTCTCGTTGATCAGTTTCCATCCATTATTCCTTGTTGGGCATTCAGATGCTTTGGAAAATTGGTTGTCCCCTTCTTCTATATGGCAGCCCCTCCAATATTGGAACATTGCTATCATGTGTCCCCTGGTCCTTCTTTTCACTAGACTAGTCATGCCCAGTTCCTGCAACCCTTCTTCATATGTTTTAGCCTCCAGTCTCCTAATTGTCTTTTTTGCTGTTCTCTGCATTCTTTCTAGAGTCTCAACATCTTTTTTATAGTGTGATGACCCAAACTGGATGCAGTATTCTAGGTGTGGTCTTACTAAGTATGGGTATGACTCACCTTACTGGATGTGACTCTCCTTTCTTAGCAATGGAAATTTTGGTTGAAATTGTGGTAATAAGTTGTTGCTTTTTTTGTCTAGCATGTATAAGATAATAGATATAAGTATAAACATGATTATGTATACAGGAAATGGGTACAAATAAATGGGGACAGTAGGACAGGGATGGTAGGCACGTAGGTGCGCTGATGCACGCCCCTTACAGACCTCTTAGGAATGGGGTAAGGTCAACAGTTTGGGGATGGAACCACAGAGTCAGGTAGTGCATTCCAGGCATTGACCACTCTGTTGCTGAAGTTGTATTTTCTGCAATCGAGTTTGGAGTGGTTTACCTTAAGTTTGTATCTATTGTGTATTATTGCGGTTGAAGCTGAAGTAGTGATTGACAGATAGGACATTGTAGCAGATAATTTTGTGTACTATGCTTAGGTCAGACAGAAGGCGACGTAGTTCTAAATTGTCTAAGCCCAAAATTTCAAGCCTGGTGGCATTCTGTTGTAAGCAGAGGAGTGGAGGACTCTTCTCATGAAATATCTCTGGACTCACTCAATTGGGTTAATGTCCGATATGCAGTGCGGGTTCCAGACAGATGAGCTGTATTCGAGAATTGGTCTAGCAAAGATTTTGTATGCCCTAGTTTGCAGTACAATATTACTGGAGAAGAAGCTTCGCAAGTTTAGGTTAACAACTCTTAATGTCTTTTTGTTAATGCTGTTACAGTGAGCTCTGGCACTTAGATCATTAGAGATGAGTATTCCAAGGTCCTTGAAAGAGTGAGGTCGTATCCGCCCAGCTTGTATTTGGTGTTCACAACAATTACTACTTACAGATAAGTGGATGCAGTAGTTCAGTTGCATCTTCATTCTGCCCTGTGGACTTTGGTGTCTTAATATTTCATTCATTTCATTGTTTTCTTTGGAAGGGATTCAGCTCATCTTACCTCTGACCTTCATAAATGACTTTTCTTTCTCATCCCGTTATATATGACCTCATGACTTCCTTGGACAATACAAAAAAATATATATTCTGGGAAAATTCAACTATGCCCTGCACTTCAAGATGACATATTCATGATCTACCTTAGTTATTCAGAATTCTAACTTGCATGGTTATTCCTGCTTCAGAAACTCATTGCATAGCTCAAAAAAAAAAAAAAAAAAAGTTCACTTCATTTCAGATTGGGCAATACTCCTTTTTTTTTTTTTTTAGGTAAAACATGGTTGTACATTTAAATTTTCCTTGATATTCCTAAAATATTGACCTAAAATAAAGTCTATGGAGATTATTATTCAGGGTGTTCTGAATAGTGCAAATGGGTCTAGGACCTTCTTGGAAGTGCTGAAAGGATTATGTTCACCTATCTCTGTTGTACAACACAGTCCTTTCAGCACTTCCAAGAAGTTTCCACACCCATTTGCACGGGGGTGGGCTTCAAAAATTTTAGCAAGGGGTTCTCTGCCCAGTTGCTGGGTGAGCATGGCCATGGTGGGCGTGGCCTAGTCGGCCTCCTGCACCACGGCAGGGAGGGCGTTTTTGCTCTCCCAGGGCTCTGGAGGCTTTCCTTGAGCCTCTGGGAGGGTGAAAACTGCCTCCCCGGGCTCCAGAGGCCCTCTCAAGCTTCTGGTAGGCCTGTTTTTCTCCCTCCCCGAGCCTCCACATGTGCCTTGGATTACCTGCATCCAAAACGGGCCTGGGAGGGGCAGAGTGGAGTGGGTGGGGCCAGCCAGGAGTGGGATTTGGGGGTTCTTCAAACTGCACAGAATCTTAGCTAGAGGTTCTCCTGAACCCCTGCGAACCCCCAGCAGCCCACCCCTGCATTTGCACTATTCAAGTGAACCTCAGGACACAGATAAACCTCCAAGTGGCCTCAATGACTCTCCCAGAGAGTGCAAATAACCAGATGACTGCAAAGAATATAAATCTTTCCATTCTCCACCATTCAGCCAGAACGAAAGAAATTGATTGGATGAGAAGTGAAACGTCTTCAAGGAAAAACAAGAAAAGTCCAGCTGCCTTTAGAAAACAGCACCTTTGGGTCCTAAAATAATGCTTTGTTCTCTCGCCACAACAATCCAATTTTATATATATATAATTGCTTTGCTTAAAGACCTCCAAAGAGTGATATAATAGTATCACTCTTTGGAGGTCTTTAAGCAAAGCAATTACGGTGGATAACTCCTGATTATTAATTGGTACATGGCCTCTTAAAAGAGAATTGCGGGCTGTGAACTGTTCTAAACTATGTGTTAATCATTAATTTTAATAATGGGGGAGGGGTGGCTACTGAAGTAAGATGAATGGGTTTGCTTGTTGCCATTTGTAATATTCCTGTTACGAGGTGGCCGCAGTCAACGCATTAATGGGTTTGCCTCTTTCCTAATTTATGATTCTCTCCGCACTTTAACAAGATCTGCGGTTCAGCCTGTAAAACAATTGTTATGGTAAACTGGTTTTTGAAAATTAGCTACACACCAGTTGGTCCAGAAACCTATTCCCCGGACCATTCATGCACAAAATACCTTTGTGGAAAACCTTTTTCCAAATGGGTGATGACTGGAACAACTCCAAATATCTGCCTGCAGAGGCTCCTCGCGTGACTGCCAGGGACACGGCCTTCTACTTCATAATCTTAAACCATCCAGGCAGGAGGAGGCGGGGGGGAAGAAAGTATACGCACTCCTGATCTCACTTCAAATCTGGATGCCATTTTAGATAAATGCCTCTCCTTTCAGGTTTTGTTCTCAAGAAGCAATGCAAATCTAAAAGGACAAGGTGGGCTCGTTTTGCTTTGCATGAAAGGATTTGTCACTGTTCTTCTTCCACCCAGTAGACTGATTTCAGATAGCTAATGAGAGGTTCCAATTCGATGCAGAGAGAATAACGGTGTTGGAAGGGAAACTTGGAGTTCTTTTTAGTTACAAAATTGGCTGGTGCCACCTAAACTGAGTCCCTCTTTAAAAAGGAGCAAGCAGTGCTGACTACAATTAACAGGATAACAGAGATCTTGGCAGTCTTACCATCTGCTCAAGAAGGAGACCCTATACCATTCCAGACAAGTGGCTGTCCAACAGTGGTGGGATTCAAATAATTTAACAATTGGTTCTCTGCCCTAATGACCGGTTGGGAGGGTGTGGCCATAGTGGGCATGGCCAGGGGGAGTGACAGGCAGCATTTGGCCTCCTGCGCCCCCCCAGGAGCAAAAACTGGCCACGGGGGATGCGCCGCTCCCCCGTGCCCCGTTTTGGGCCTAGTAGGCCTCCCTGCAGCCTACTTGGGAGTGAAAATGGGCATAGGGGGCTGCGCTGCACCCCCTGTGCCCCATTTTGAGCCTAGTAGGCCTCTCTGTAGCCTCCTGGGAGTGAAAACAGGCCATGGGGGTTGCGCTCCCCCCCGGTTTCGGACTAGGAGGTCTCCCTGCACTTACCTGGGAGCCAAAATGAGGCACCTGGGGACTCTTGGAAGGGGCGGGGAGGGGAGGGGTGGGAGGGGCAAGCCAGCAACTTAACTACCGGTTCACTCGAACCGGTCTGAACCTGCTGAGTTGCACCACTGCTGTCCAGACTCTTCTTAAAAGGCTCCACCGATGGAGCATCCACAACTTCTGAAGGCAACCCGTTATACTGGTTAATTGCTCTCACCGTCAGAAATTCTTCCTCATTTCTAGGTGATTTCTCTCCTTCATTAGTTTCCATCCATTGTTTCTTGTCTTGCCTTCTGACACTTTGGAAAATAGGTTGGCCCCCTCTCCTTTGTGGCAGCCCTTCAGGTGATATTTTCTAGGAGCCATGAAATAGACGAGGGCGGAAGACAAATTCTGCTTATGCAATGTGCTGAAATTTGGGGGAGCTCTGAAATGAACGTATATAATAACAGAATATAGACATCAAAATCACCATCAGATTGGGAACCCAGCTACATTTGTCCCCTACTAAGTTTTAGTAGATGTTGGTTATAGCAAGACTGGCATGTCTTCAGTAGGTGACATTTGGATTGCCCCCAAAGTGCTTTTTCAAAAGGCAATTGGACTTTGTTTTCCCTTGAAAATGTTTCATTTCTCATCCAAGAAGCTTCTTCACAGCTGAAAAAGCTTCTTGGATGAGAAATGAAGCATCTTCAAGAAAAAATAAAGCCCAGTTGCCTTTTAAAAAAACTCTTGGAGACAACCATGACCTGGATGACTGAGAATCTCTTGACATTTGGATTCTTTCTCTAGTCTTTCTCTGGGTACCATCAATATGCCAGTATCTCTGTAATTTCCCAGAAGTGATCTAAAAATAAGGATTGATATAACAATCAGAACCAGTGAAATAAGCAATAAGCAACCATAGCAATACATAATATTACAGGGAAATGTTGATTGATTGATATGGCTCTTGAGGATGATGCAATATTAGTAGGTGCTAAACTGAGAACATCATTTCATTCATCTCCATGCAACTGTCCTTAAACAGATATATTTGTGTATTGGGGGGGGGTATCTTTCCTAGGAAAAAACCCATGGATTATGACAAACAATATATCCTACTTGCTATTGCAAAGCTCCTTTACTTTGCTTCTAAAAAACCTTCCTTCTTTCCTTCCTTCTTTCCTTCCTTCCTTCCTTCCTTCCTTCCTTCCTTCCTTCCTTCCTTCCTTCCTTCCTTCCTTCCTTCCTTTCTTCCTACCCACCCACCCACTCACTCACTCACTCACTCACTCCTTTCACCTTTTAAAATATAAACCAGAGATATATGAATATATTCTCCAAATCAAAAGTATGTTACAGTTTATGACTAAATTATGCTTTATTTTAAAATGCTAATATAGTCCATCTACAGTGGATTGGCTATTTGGAGAAGAAAATGACTGCCAGATCAAATTTTGATCACTTTATGTCATTTGCATCCTCATGTAGTTGACACAATTGGTGTCATTTGCAGCAAGCCCTTGATGTAATTGCCACTAATCATTAAATTGGGGAGTGGGAGCTTAAACTCTGAATAGAAAACGAGCTTATTGTGTCTAAATGGACACTAAATGACCTTATAGTGTCCCTAAACTGAGGACTTGCTCTATTAGCCAAATAGATTTGTAATAATTGAAAATTGAGTAACCGTGTTCAGTTTGATCAAGTGATATGAAAGACTTTTGTGATGCTTTCATAAGAAATAATCAAGCAGCTTAAAAATATAGGACTTCATCTAATGAGCAATAACTTCAAAAGTTTGTTATTCTGTTAGAAAAGCAGAGTGAAGTATACTTCAGCTTCATTTACAGGGAGACAGAAAAGAGATCATTCAGAACCTGTGTTCACCATCTTTCAGAAGGATGTCAAAATATTGACTTGGTCTAGGTAGGACCAAGTTGCAAAGAGCTTTCTTCCCTTTCTCATTTTGTATCGTGTCTATTAGATTGTCAGCCTGCAGGAAAGACTTGTCTCTTTCAAAGTCTATTCAGTGCTTGGAAAAATTGTAGTGCTCTGTATACCTTTAACAACAACTCTCTTTGCAGTTATTTGCCACTGGAACAAATAACAAGAAATGTTATGAAGCAGAAGGTTAAGAGGAAAACACCAGAGCAAATCCATACAATAAAATCCACAATACTAACTCTCCAACCAGGAACACTTATTTAAACGATTTTCATTCTCTCTTTCTCCTGTATCATTCTAAATGCAGCTCCTTTTCTGTTAAAAATATTCCTTCTTTGATGGCTCATGAGTCCCCAGAGTAAAGAATAACCCACTGGGAGAAAGAATTCAGCTCCTGGAAAATGTGAGATAAGTAATTGCTATCATTTTTGAATATTCATGTAAACTATCAAAATAATCTTGGCACAGAATTTATGAATTGTTATTACTCTCCAGATGTTACCAGAGCATCTACAGCCAATTCTACTAGTGCCAAAATGTTGATTTATGGGTAATGTTTTCATCTCAGCCATGACTCCAATACATGCCTGTGTGTTGACACTGGATATTGAATAATCAGGATAGGTCACTCTGGTTCTAGATGTCAAATAAAGTCTTTTTTGTCTCTTTGTATCTTTTTTACACAGTCTAGTGAAAACACCCACTTAAAATCCATATGGAGTACTTTGAAAGACTGAACTTTATTAAAATAAAGATTCAAGAGTGATTGCCCTCTTGTATAATTTAAGAAAACTACATCGAAAGGTGAAGAGATGTGCCATAACATTCTCAGAAGCACTTTCCTGGAATCACGTACAAAGTGCTTCATAACCCTGTTCTTTAGTACTTGGATAGGTAACTAACTGCATCACATGACAGTGAGAAGGTTGGGGAGGAACTTGGGCCAGTCCTGGGGGCTCGGGAAAGCTCGGATGAGGGCTCTGCATCGGAGGCAGAGAGGGGGCCAAGGCCATCTGATAGTTATGTGCTGCCTCCAGAGTCTCTGGAGTCTGACATCAGTGAGGCAGAAGAACAGTGTGAGCCTGTTCCCAGTGTGCGCATGCACAGAGCTGCCAGGAGACAGGAACAATTAAGAAAACAGGGTTAACTCGGGAGTAAGGCTTGGAGACGATTGGCCCCTCCCATAAGACATAAAAGAGGAACGAACGGGACATGAGCTTTTGCAGGAAGCAATTGGTTGATCTGGTCGGTTCAAGCTTTGAAAAGTTCTGTTTGACTCTGTGTCAAGTTTGGCCTTGTCCTGCATTTGGCAATTAGTTCTCTGGCAGCATTCCAAGGGAGATACGGTGGGTGTTTATAAACATTTCCCTTAAAGACTGTTTGTGAAGCCTTGCGGACTGTGAATGACAATAATTCACAGCCGTGTAAATAAAAGAGGTTTGGCTGGGACTAAGATTGTGCTTTATACTTTCTAAGGAAGCCTAGATCAGAACAATATATGGATGCATCTACTCACTTATCTAGAATCAAGCTTGATTCAAAGAAAGATATGTTTAAGGAGTAAAGAAGGTCTGCAGAATCTTTTTAGGAAGGTTTTTGCCTTGAGGAAATATTGATGAGCTGTGCTGCTAGCTTTGTTAGTACACATCTTTGTTGTTATGTAATTGAGGTGGATTGTGCTTGGTAGGAGTTCATTAAGAAATGGAGACTGCATTGTGTCGATGCATTGTGTCGATGCATCTGGGGTGCAGATAACTAACAATCTGAACTGATCTCTCCAGACGTCATCCTTAGTGAAGCATGCAAAGCAGCGTCTATGTTTCCTGCATCAGATTCTGTCCTGGCTACTTTTTACAGAGGCATGATTGAGAGCATTCATGCATCACTGTTTGATTTGGTGGCAGCAGTGCCTCACATAGAAAGTCCATACAGAGAGTAGTGAGGACAGCTGAGATTATAGGAAGCTCACTTCCCTTTATTCAGGATACTGCTTATAAGTGCTACATGCTTAGAGCTCAAAGCATCATTAGAGACCCACTTTATGGTTTGTTTCTGTTGCTCTGCTCTGGGATGAGATTTCGAAGTATTTCTACCAGATTCTATAACAGCTTTGTTCCCTAGGCCAACCGTCTGGTAAACTCACAATATTCATTTTTCTCACCATAAACATGTACAACTAGACTGTGTTGTTTCTTGTAATCTTGTTTCCCTGTGTCATATAATGTATGTTGGTATATACATAATTTTGTATTTAATTATTATTTATTTATTTATCTTGTCATGTTTGTGTAGTGTAAAATTGGAGTGTATGCAATGAAATTTCATTTTTAATGTATGCCAATTAGTGTACATTCAAAGTGACAATAAAATTATTATTCTATTCTATTCTATTCTATTCTATTCTATTCTATTCTATTCTATTCTATTCCATTCCATTCCATTCCATTCCATCCCATCCCATCCCATCCCATCCCATCCCATTCTTCATTCCAATACATTCTATTCTATTCTATTCTATTCTATTCTATTCTATTCTATTCTATTCTATTCTATTCTATTCTATTCTATTCTATTCTATTCTACTTTCCCAACATCTGATCTAGTTGCAGTGTTCCACACAAGGTCAGCTTCTACAAGACTGGCAAATATTTCAATAATGAAACTTCAGACAAAGGGGTCAATTGTATTCTCTTTTGTTGCAATGAAAGCCTTTAAATGTTGCCTATCTGTCAGTTAATCATGGCTAACAGCTTTTTTTGAAAGGCCTGGCATGGAAGAGTAATTCCATATGATTTCTAACATGTGCAAACGTTAAAGCTTGGGAATGGGCACTGTTCAGGGATAACTGCAGAAATCCAACAGTTTAATGAAAACAACTAAGTCAGCATTAAGCTGTTGTGATACAAGCTCCGCCATTTTTTGTACTTGTCAATGATGTCATGATACAAGTAGAAACGGGACACAGTTTCTATCTCAATAGCATGAGACTCATTGCCCTTGCCTTTTTGCACCTCATGGACATTCTGTGTCCAGATAATAAACAGCATTACAAAGCATTAAAAGAAGTTTTTGAACCAAGCCTTTCAGCAATGAAACTCCAAGCCTACAATCTTCTATACCAGTGATGGCTAACCTTTTTGCCATCATGTGCCAGGAGAGGGGGGGTGGGGGAGGGTCATGCACGCACGTGCCCATGCGCATGTGTGCGCAACCCCCTCCCCCCTCCCCCCCGCTTCTGGCACATGATGGCCTGGTAGGCCCGTTTTTCTTTCTTACCTGGTTCCAGATCCTCTCTGTGTATCTGGGAATGGCGAAAACAGCCTTTCCCACTCCCTTGGAGGCCCTACAGAGGCTGAAAGGGCCCATTTCCCAACTCCCGGTGGGACAGGAAGTGACATTTTTTGCTGTCCCCAGCCTCCAGAACCTCTCTAGGAGTCTCTAGGAGCCTCTCTAGGAGTCTCTAGGAGCCTCTCTAAGAGTCTCTGGAGGCTGGGGACAGGAAAAAACGTCACTTCCTGGCCCACTGGGAGTGGGGAAATGGGCCCTTTCAGCCTCCGTAGGGCCTCCAAGAGAGTGGGAAAGGCTGTTTTCACCATTCTCAGATACACAGAGAGGATCTGGAACCAGGTAAGAAAGAAAAACGGGCCTTCCTCACCCACCCCAGGCCCTCCAGAGGCAGGAAACAGCCTGTTTCCCTAATTCTAATGGGCCCAGAAGGCCCGAAAATCAGCTGGCCGGTACGCGCATGCGCCCCAGAGCTGAGCTGGCGTGCCCACTAATATGGCTCCGCGTGCCTCCTGTGGCATGCCATAGGTTTGCCATCACGGTTCTATATGCTTACCTAGGAGGAGAACTCCTTAAACAAAGTGCAATGTCCTTTTGAATAGCAAGACAAAAAGAAAAAAGAAAATGGTAGCATCAGATGTTTCGACATCTTTTTAAAAAGTCCCTTCAGGCACTAAAGATACTTGAAAAGTGATTCAACAGAACATTGAAAACGATGTTGACTCAACTTCAAAAGCATTTTAAACCTATCCATTGTCAATCTTTCCTTTGTAAAGGCTGAATAACAGAATGGCATATAAAGTGAAGAGAGCCCACCAGGAAAGAAGTTTTTTTTAAAAAAAAATGAGGGAAAAGGATAAGGAGAAGCTAGTTCAAAAGCAACCTCAGGCGTTTTTTCACAAGCTCATTCTTTTGAAATAAAATTAGAAATTAAAACAATTATAAAATACCCGTGAAATGAAAACGTGAGCTAAGGAAAACATGATGATGGGAAATGAACCAATTTAAATATGTCGTCAAAGAAGAAGCAAATGATTCAAACTATATAGCCATTTTTCCCCGGTAATTACACCATGATATTTATTGGAATCCTTCCAATATTCCACCCTACAAATATCAGTGATGAAATCTGGCCGGATCTATCCGGTTCGCTTGAACCGGTAGTGCCAGCAGCAGGAGGCTCTGCCCACCCACCGGGATGTCATTACGTCCCATTTTTGACTCTCTGCACATGTGCAGAAGGCTCTGTGCATGCACAGAAGAGGCCCCTATGCTCACACTCCTGAACCGGTAGCAAAGGTAAGGGCATTTCACCGCTGACAAATATCTGGTCTTTTTGTCTATTTTATCTATCAATATAGTGATGACTGCTTCCAGAGAAGAAGTCCCAGAGAACTTTTTAATTTATACTAATACATGTTCACGCACATAACTCAAGTTACTCCTATCTATTTTTAAAATCTTTTTGAGATTTGTTGCTTTTAGTATCCCAATCCTAACTTTAAGCTTGGTTTTCCTCCTACTATTTGCATCTATACATTGGATCCTTTGATTATAGGATGAGCCATACAAACTCTATCTGGTGTCCCAAAGAAGCTGAAGAAGCTTCTTGGATGAGAAGGGAAACACCTTCAAAGAAAAACCAGAAAATCCAGTTGCCTCTTGGAAAAAAAAAAACACTTCTGGGACAACCATGACCTGAATGACTGAGAATCTCCATAGACATGTTTATGGAGTAAATTATCTAAACACCCTTAACTGGAAAGTTTCCAAATGAAGTTTCATGATGTTAAATGTTCTTCGGGTCCACCACTGCAGACAGCAGATTCTGGCAAGAGGAACAGTAGAAATTATCTTGATCCTCAGAGTTAGTTTTAAAAATGTATTTTCTTAAATTCAATGTGCTTAGATTGAACAGAACTAGATTATGCATCAGAATATCCTACCCTGGACCTTCTTGATATATTGCGACTAGAATTCCCATAGCTCTCAGCTCTTCATTTCCCATCTTGATAGTCAGCTGTAGTTTCAAAAAAATATGTAGAGCACCAGTGCTCTGCTCTGTTTTCTTGATCCAGAGTAAGTTAGTCCTGTATAAATCAACTGGTAAAATCAATTTCGGTTAGTCAAAATCCCAATCCAGTTTGTTTTATAACTGACACTGTGGCAGAAATAACAATTGCAGACTTACTTAAAAGTTGAGGGTTTTCTTAGCTACAAACATGATTTTTTTAAAAATGTCAAACATGTTCTGCTGAAAGGGAAGCATTTTCAAGTCCAGTTATTATCAACAGAAGTGTTAAGTCTAAGGGTAAAGGTTCCCCTCGCACATATGTGCTAGTCGTTCCCGACTCTAGGGGGCAGTGCTCATCTCTGTTTGAAAGCCGAAGAGCCAGCACTCTTCATGACATCTCCATGATCATGTGGCCAGCATGACTAAATGCCAAAGGCGCATGGAACATTGTTACCTTCCCACCAAAGATGGTCCCTATTTTTCTACTTGCATTTTTTTACGTGCTTTCGAACTGCTAGGTTGGCAGAAGCTGGGACAAGTAACGGGAGCTCACTCTGTTACGCGGCACTAGGGATTCGAACCACTGAACTGCTGATCTTTCGATCGACAAGCTCAGTGTCTTAGCCACTGAGCCATCGTGTCCCTTGTGTTAAATCTATCCTAATCTAATTTCTCTCTTCCCAAGCGACTATATCCTTAATTCTTTTGCTGTGCATCTGTGATATTCCAGAATATTCAGAGATGGTATTCAGTTGGTTCAGACCGGTTCGCCCGAACTGGTAGCGGAAACCGGCCACCCGCCCCAGATGTATGTCATCCTATTTAGGGATGTTTTTGAAGCTGGGTGT
Organism: Pantherophis guttatus; assembly: GCF_059756535.1. Lineage (NCBI taxonomy): Eukaryota > Metazoa > Chordata > Lepidosauria > Squamata > Colubridae > Pantherophis > Pantherophis guttatus. The sequence continues at coordinate 122,160,287 of NC_142067.1, read as the reverse complement.
ATGCGCGGAAGGCACGTGTGCAAGCAAAGTGCATGTTCGGAAGGCAGGCGTGAGTGCAAACTGGGTGCGCGTGCATGCGCGTGCATGCAGCGAACCCGTAGCAACATAATGTGCAACCCACCACTGAGAATATTCAATCTTTCGCAAAGATCTTTCAGATGAAGTCATTTGAGTTTATTTTATGACAAAGATTCCAAATAAGGTTTCGTGATCCTAAATGTTCTTCAGCTCCAACACTGGCGCAGGAGGAACAGATTCTGGCACGAGGAACAGGGAAATGATCTCAATCCCGAAAGTCAGTTTCAGAAGCGTATTTCCTTAAATTTGACATCTCATCTTTTCTATTCATTTACTGGCCACTCAAATATTCTCTGAACGTTTGGCTTTGCTTGTGTTTTATTTATAAGGGATATGAAATATTTCAGACTTGCAAAAACATAGAGGAACATTTCTACCAATAAGGAAAGTTATTGCTTAGCCGGGAAAGCAGTATTGTGTGAACTTTAACCTGTGAATATGGCATAAAGATGGTATATTTGGGAGGACTGAGGCTGGTTTAAATGCTTGGGTTATTATTCACTTACTGACTATAGCCGTGATGGCGAACCACAGAGCCCTCTCTGTGGGCATGCGAGCCGGCGCCCAACTCAGCTCCACTGTGCATGCGCTCGCTTCCTGCCAGCCAGCTGATTTTTAGGTCTGCCCTGCAAGCGGGAGACATGCTCTCATGCGTGGGGGGACCTACCTTTCTCCTCACTTTCTGCTGCTTGCGCCTTCCCAGATCTCCAGAGATTCCCCTCCCAGCGCTGTTTTGGGAGGTGAGGCTTTTCCCCCCCCCTCCCTGCCATTTTGGAGGCTTTTCCCCCCTCCCAGCCATTTTGGGAGGCAAAGGCTTCCCCCCTCCCAATCCTGTTGTGGGATGTAAGGCCAAAAGGGGGGAATTGTGTGCACATGCGTGGGGAGAGGGGGTCACACACGCATGTGGGGGGTAGCGTGTGCATGCAGGCGGGGCAAGCACATGTGCAGGGAGCAGGGCATGTGGGAGGAACATTGCATTATGGGATAGTGGAAAAAAAGGCTAGCCATCACTGGACTATAGCATTAACCTTGAATTCACCTAAAATCAGCGTGTACGTTTATGAATGTGTTCATCTGTAACAGCTTGATACAGGGAGTCCTTGACTTTCAGCCACAATTGAGCCCAGAATTGATGTTGCCAAGTGAGAAATTTGTTAAGTGAGTTTTGCCCTATTTTATGACTTTTCTTGCCGCGTTTGTTAAGTGAATTGGTACAGTTGTTAGTCACAAAGTTCTTAAGTGCATCTGGCTTCCACACTGACTTTGCTTGTCGGAAGGGCGCAAAAGATGATCCCATGATGTCATAAATATGAACCAATTGTCAAATATCTGTATGTAAATCATTTGAACGTGGGGATGCTGCAATGGTCGTAAGTGTGAAAAATGGTCGTAAGTCACTTTGTAACTGAACGGGCACTGAATGAATTGTTGTAAGTCAAGGACTTAGCTGTATGCTGCTACAATCAAACCCAGCTCTGAATTGCTGGCGCATTATTGTAAATAAGATTAAAAAGAACTGTTATTTAAGATACAAATAATATTGTAATGCGAAAAGCACCAGTGGGAAGTCAGACTTTACCATTATTAGATCTCTATTAGATGAGCAGCTCAAGGCCTGTTGAAAAGGCAGGTGTGCGGTAATCTAGATTCAATAAAGAACCGTTGTGGAGTAGCATATTTTTTTTTTCAGGGGGGACAGTTCACATATTCAGAAAATACACAACTGCTTAGAGTGGTTAATTGTCAGCTGGAATGGAATGGAATGGAAAATTTATTAATTGAGACTTATTAAGACACAGAACCATTGGAAGAAATATCCATCCAGTTCAGTTCCAAGTGGGGAGAAAGACACTGGAAACATGGAGGCTGATTGGAAAGATGGTTTATTGATGGACAGGACCACCAAGCACGTGTGATTCTGGGTAGCTGACCACATGGAGTGGAGAGTGAGGGTTATTTATACCCTCTCTTGGGCCTTCAGCTTGTTGCTTCCTGTTCCTGTGCAAGCGACTGGCTGCTGTAGGAGGTCATAGCTAACGTTGTAGGTTTTCTGAGTCAAGCTTGGTTGAAGCTTTCTGGGTGATGCAATGAAGGGGCTTGTTGTGCAGTTCCTATTGTTGTTGAATGGCTTTTCCCTGAAGGATAATCCTGTCATCCTGGAGCTGAAGGTCTTTTGTTTTGTAGCCCAGTCTTTCTTAATGGGCAATAAATATCTGCTGGGGGGCAGGGAGCTGGGGCTCTGAGTTTCTGTCTCCCTTAAGATTTCCATGTATTTTTTAGGGGAAATATAATATTCTACTTTTTTAAAATATTTCTTAAAATATTTCATTCTTCTAAGAAGGGTGACTTCCCTCAGAACCAATGACCTGGGATTTTTTTCCCACTAGATTACAACTCCAGTGGGCTATGCAAATTTTGGATGATGGGGAATGCAATCTGGTTTTGAGTGAGTTCTCTTAATCTAACTGACAACGTTACTTAGTTGTATGAAAAGTCTACAAACAAACAACCAAGCTCTAAAGCATCTAAAAAGCCATAGATTCACAACTAAAAGTGTGGTATTTCTGGCCTGAGGTTAATCTGAACATTTCAATTGATTTAAAAAATCAATTGAAAAAAATCCAATTAATTCAACTTTCAAATGAGTTCAGAAAATTCAAACCAAATGTTATCAGTTCTACATGTTTAGATTAATTGGGGCCAGCCATAAGGAAACACATTTAGATCTGTGAAAAGCATCTGAATTGGCCCAGTTCAATCCAAATCAATTCACTTACATTCAGCTCAAAGGGGTGGGGGGATCTCAGTCCATAAATTTTAGATTCTGAATTAGTCCAAATCTATCTGTGCATGAATGCATGAATATTCATACATCATTAAACTTTGTTTCATCATTAAACTTTGTCTCTAATCCCACTGAAATGGGCGGTTTTACAAAATACGAAGCAAATATGCAAATGAAACTGGCTTTGCATTTTTGAAAAGCAATTTATCAGAAACATGTCGAAAGGAAGGAAGGAAGGAAGGAAGGAAGGAAGGAAGGAAGGAAGGAAGGAAGAAAGAAAGAAAGAAAGAAAGAAAGAAAGAAAGAAAGAAAGAAAGAAAGAAAGAAAGAAAGAAAGAAAGGAAGGAAGGAAGGAAGGAAGGAAGGTCGGTCAAGGGAAATGTTATATGTTATTGATTTTATCTGCCGTGTTATTTTATAATTGATAATTTTAATGTTTTCATGTTGTAAGTCACCCAGATATGAGATGGGTGATATGAGATGGGTGGCAAATAAATTTTATAATAAATAAATAAATAATCAAACAAACCAATCAATCAATCAATCAATCTGCTACCAATTTATTTTGTGAGAGTTTGATGGAAGCTAAAAGTGTATTTGATAATTATATTTCTCATAGATGTTTCTCATTTCCAGGAGCAAAACAATGAACCTACTTCTACAACTGTACTCAATGTGATAAGACCAGACCTTTGTCTATTTAAATTTATCATTGGAGACGGAGAATGCAAACAAATCACATATTACATTTCAGTAAGACGCTCTTACAGAAGAGTGTGGTGTAGGGTTTCCTGCCTAAGCAGGGGGTTGGATTAGAAGACCTCCAAGGTCCCTTCTATTCTATTCTATTCTATTCTATTCTATTCTATTCTATTCTATTCTATTCTATTCTATTCTATTCTATTCTATTCTATTCTATTCTCTCACTGGGTTTCAGGCTATAATACTAAATGGTGGTTAGTAATTACAGATATATGTAATTAGATATATACTGTATTTATTTATCTATGAAATTAGAACCTCAAACATAAAGTAGCATCAACGTCTTATGGTCAGCCAGCTTCAGCATTCAATTCCTTAGAGCCTGGAACAATTTCTTTCCAAACATATATACACATATAACAAGTTCTACATTATAATAAAAAATTCAGGAAAAAAACAACCTCCAGTCCACTTCCAGACAAATGACTGGAGAAATAATGCTTCTCATTGTAATATTTACAAATAAATGTGCATAAATGACTGCACTATTATGCCAGCATCAGTGCTGAGAAAGAAAAAAAAAATATTTGGAAGAAAAGAATGGGCTGAAGAAAATATATCTGATTTTTTTTTCTTTCATTGCAGCTTATTTTGTTTTAGTTTCTCTTTTCTAATGCTAACATGCACAACACATGCTAATGTATGTTAACATGTCACCCAGAAAGTGTTATTACTATCAGTCTGGGAGAGTTTCAATTTCTAATTCTGGCTGATTGCTTTTTTTTTTTTAAATTAAACAAAGGTAGGAGGATGAAGATAGAAGAAGAAAAAGAAGAAGAAGAAGAAGAAGAAGAAGAAGAAGAAGAAGAAGAAGAAGAAGAAGAAGAAGAAGAAGAAGAAGAAGAAGAGGAAGAAGAAGAAGAAGAAGAAGAAGAAGAAGAAGAAGAAGAAGAAGAAGAAGAAGAAGAAGAAGAAGAAGAAGAAGAAGAAGAAGAAGGAGGAGGAGGAGGAGGATATATTTGGTAAAGGAGCATATACTGTATGTCATCATTCCACAACATTGTGATTACATCACAGAGAAAGTCATCCTGGAGGGATACTATTACGTCAGGATCATTGAGAGTCAACGCAATACTTGCAAACTCAATGGGGTCGGCTTACAAAACCTTTCTTTTACGTTTGAAACATTGCTTTCCCTTATTACACTTTTAATAAGAGGCAGCCCCCAAGATCTCCTGGGATCGTTGATGTGCTCCTGAGCTCCCACAGACTTTTCTGTATGCTTTGGTTGGGAAGAGCAGAAGGGGGAAAGTTCCAGTGTTGTTGTTTTTTCCTACCAAGGCCAGGGCTTCTGAAAAATGATAGGAATTGTGGCTCCGAGCGGGCTTCACTGTTAATCAGTCCTTAATGCCTGGCTCTGGTTCATGTGATTTGATGCCTCTGAAAGACTCCCTCGGGCTGATCTGCATGTCTCGGCTCTGCAAATGGGAAGAAAAGAGTCCTTCCTTTCCACATGGTTGAATTCCTGTCAGGGTGGAAACCAAAGACTTATTGAGAGATATACAGGATTTGCCTAGAAGTGTTTTGGGTGTCAGAGGAACTGTGTCAACTCGTTGGATAGAAGCAAAACGGGCGATATCTGGGTATAAAACCAAGGCCAACATCAGATTCCATTGAAGTCCGCGGGAAGCTCTCGATGCCTTTAATTGGATTTAGATCTGGTTCTTGGCTCACTCCCCAATTACAGCTGGTCTTTTTCTCTCTCTCTCTCTTAATGAACCCAAATTCTTTCAGAGGCAACGCTAAAATGTGCAAGGTTTAGGAGGCAACCACAAACATCTTTTCAGAAAAAAAAAGTTAAGGATTTCTTAACTAAGAAGAAAGAAGAAGAAAGAGGCTAAGAAAATAGCCTCTTTCCTCTTTAAACCAGCATTGTGCATAGATTGGTATGAAACAATGCACTTTCTAGTTTTCTCCGGAGTGACATCTGCACGGAAAGGAACACAACCGATATACAGTATTTTGAATGATATTCAAAGAAGAGAACACAGAGACCAATTTGTCTCACTAAATGAGGTGACCTATAGTATTCTCTCCAAACGCTGACTGTACATAGAAAGCTAGCTTGTAGGGAAGCTAGACTAGAGTTTCCTTTCCTGGTCTTTTGGTTTTTATAGGGCAGGAGAAGAAGCAACGGGTGGAAACTAATCAAGGAGAGAAGCAACTTAGAACTAAGGAGAAATTTCCTGACAGTGAGAACAATTAATCAGTGGAACAACTTGCCTCCAGAAGTTGTGAATGCTCCAACACTGGAAGTTTTTAAAGAAGAGATTGGATAACCTTTTATCTGAAATGGTATAGGGTTTCCTGCCTAGGCAGGGGGTTGGACTAGAAGACCTCCAAGGTCCCTTCAAATTCTATTCTACAGATGTTTATTTTCTTCTGACATGTAGATCAGTGGTGGGTTTCAAAAAAAATTACTACCAGTTCTGTGGGTGTGGCTTGGTGAGCGTGGCATGGCTTGGTGGGCATGGCAGTGGAAAAATACTGTAAAATCTCCATTCCCTCCTCAAACCACGGGAAGGATACTGCAAAATCTCCATTCCCTCCTCAATCCAGGGGAAGGATATTGCAAAATCCCCATTTCCTCCTGATCAGCTGGGACTCAGGAGGCAGAGAATAGATGGGGGTGGGGCCAGTCAGAATTTTTACTACCGGTTCGCCAAACTACTCAAAATTTCCATTACCGGTTCTCCAGAAACCCACCTCTGATGTAGATGTTTATTATGACAATTGAAGCCCAATACATTTTTAAAAATCATTTTTAAACCCTGCTTTTTAGGCAGAAGAAGTTGTCTCTTCTAAATTTCCTTTCTCTAGCACTTAAATGCATCTCTCCTTGAAATCCCTTCTCAAAGACATATTTATTCATGAGAGATTAGCAATTGCAATTTATCATTAATGTTGTCACCTTACTAATAGTAACAACCATGAAGACTTCTATTCTCAGTAAAAGTCTATTTTAAAACACTTTTTTTTTGTATTCTATTTGACCCCTGAGTATCTTTAACCTATTTCTAGGTTAAGTGAACAAATACAGGAATTATATAAAAATAAAAGGGGGGTTTATTTATTTATTTTTCCTTAATAGTTTGGAAGTTGAGTCATGGCAACTGGACTACTCTTCATTTTTGGTTTGAAAACTTTTGAAAAACATTGAAAAAGCTTATTGAATGAGAAGCGAAATGTCTTCAAAAGAAAAAAAAACAAGAAAGTCCAGTTGCCTCCTGAAAAAGCACTTTTGGGACAATCATGACCTGGATGACTGAGAATCTCTACAGACGTTTGGTTTGAAACTCTTCTGTCCTTATCCAAGTAGTTTCTCCAGTCTTTGATCTGCTTAATAGTTTTTAGAGGTTCACACTTCAAAAATATTAGATGTTTGAGGGTTCATATTGACTCCAGCATCGTTCTTCTCTTCATTAAGAAGTCAATAAGAATGCCATGCCTTTAAGAAATCCACCCACTCGAGTAATTATGTTTCTTTATTGGACATAACATTTCACTTATTTAAAGAATAATAATAATAATAAAACAATCCTCAAGTTGAAGCATAACTGAAACGGTCTGCATCCCCATAATATTCTTGGAATGCTTAACTATTATTTCTGTTATCTTTGTCTGGGATTAAGTTACTTGGAACTAAATTTAAACTCAGCTGGAACTGTTTTGTACTTGCTATTTACTGCTAAATTTTAATCATATCCTTGTTTGGCTAGCAGTGACGGTTTCCTTGGATTTTTGGAAGGAAAATTGTAAAATTGAAGACTGGTTGGCCAGAGCATCTATCATGATAAAGGCAAGGAGATGTTAAGCAATTGGCCTTAAAAATATGTTTGTAAACCTAATACTTTCCCTATGTTACTCACTGTACACTGTCAAAGGTGGATTAAGATTCAGTCCATGTCCGATATCTTGCTTTTCACTCTGCTTTTAAAGATTGCTGTCACTCATAGGGTTATGACAACTACATTATCCTAACCTTTCTCCAGAGACTTCAATATTCTCAATCTTTGCCAATTTCACCTGGCTATGCCAATTGGGCTGGATGGGGACTGTATAAAATGCCAGGGAAATCAGGAGGTTCAGGCAGCTCAAATGAGTATAAAGATTTATTGCAACTTTAAGCTCTCTAAAGAATCTGACCAACTAATGGTCAAAAGAAATGAGCGGGAGATAAGAAAGGCATTCAAGGTGGACTGGACTTAGATCTTGCGGGCCCACAGGGACTCATGACTTATGATGCATTTGACCCCTCCTTCAGGCTCAGCCTGGTCATCTCCTACAAGGAAATGGGAGAGATTCAGGGGAAGGGAAGGCAGACCGTCGACAATAATCGGAATATTACTTTCTTCTTGTTATTTCTTCCTCCCATCAATGAGTTAATAAGGCTAAAAACTCCCACAAGACAATCAGGAATTCAGAACATTTATTGCAAGAGCTGAATAACTGTAAATAACGTTGAACTGGCAAAGCAGTAACAAGGAAAACTGTTTAGATATTTATTCAGTCAAAGTCATCAAACACCCCTCACAAACGGACGTAAGTACCGTAATAAGCAATGCACCCCCTAGCCCATTATATGCTCTTATACTGTGGAGGAAAGAAAATAAGAACTGCTATATACAACACAACTTTAGTTAGTTTTAATATTTTTTTTGTCATTGCTGTTCTTGGTAAAAAGAAATTAACCACTGATATTTTTCAACTTTTATTGTCTGAGTTTATTTGAAGACTAATGTTTAACTGTGGCACAAGATAATTTTTACTTTTATTTTCCCTCTAAGGACGATTTCTCCCCTATGTTGCATGCTATTTGTTTAATTTTTTTTGTCATGCCTTAAGAAAACAAAAAGCCTAAGATTGTTGGTTAGGATTTGTTAGACATGCAACTGAGATCTTATTACATTAGAGTCACTTTGTTGGTTCCTTTTCAAGTGACGGTGAAACTGGTTATTTGCCAGGCATTGACCAACGATGAGAACAAACAGTTAAACAGCAAGAATTAGAGACTAAACTCTTTCATTTTTCCCCCCAACTACCCTACCAGGAGAATGCTTGGTTACATTATGAAGGCACAACACATTAAATATTTTTGTGGCTATGATCTAAAAACACTTGTGTTACTACAACATCAAGGCAGATGATGATCAACACAATTGGTGCCATTTCAGCAATAGGAACTGTCCGAAGTAAAAACACATTTCACCCAAGTGTAAAGAAAGCAACTGCTAGAGATTGGTGCTGCATGGCACAATTACCTTGGAAATTTGACTGCCCAAGTCCCATGGAGATACATGGATCCTGGTATACCTTTCCTTAATTTCATTGGGACTCCCGCAGCCAACCGTCTTAATAGACTGTGTCCATAGCAAATAACCCTCCATTAATTTTGATCGACATCAGTGTGAGTATGCAGCCAACAACCTGCAACTTTGCTGTCAAAGTCAACCCATCCAGCTGCTATCACAATTGATGACCCCGTGTTGCTCCTCTTTGATTTCAAATCAAAGGAAAAAAAAATAATAATAATTGTGGCTAAAATCTCAAAGCCCTTGTTTCAAGTGTATTTATAGTCTAGAACTAGCAAATAGGATTTTCTTTTCTAACTAGAAAAAAAAAGTGAAATCAAAACGCCCACCCACCCATACCCTCATTTGCTCTGTTTTTGTTTTGTTTATTTTAACACAAGTGTTTTGAGTTCCTTGGAACATGGTGTGTCAGACGGATTATTTAACACGAAACACCATCACCAAAACAAACATTTTCTTTTCTTTTAAAGAAAAGGAAGGAATGAAAGAAAGTAGGGGACAAAAAAAGTAACCGTGAAACACAGAATTATGCTACAGTATTTTTAGGTGAACGTTATAAGTACACAAAAGTTATTAGTAATAATTTGTTCTATTTACAAGTACTTGAACACTGATTGACTTAACAAGTGTCCACTAACGTTGTTAATAGCACAGTAGGTTTAATGTTTGCAGTTTTAGTTGTTTTGTTTCAGTAAAGATGTCAAGTATAGCAGTCCCAGCACAGGTTCAATGGCGACAATAACACAATTTTCTAATTGGATATACTTTCTAAGAATTGCAATTCATTTCGCTCTCTTTCTTTCTCTCTCTTTCTCTCACTCTCTCACTCACTCACACAGACATACACACCATATTTTCTTTTTTCTCTCACTCTTCCAATATACTTTTCTACTGTTTACAGCAGCAGTCCAGGGTAAAAATAAAAAATATCTTTCTTTTAAAAAAAGCTAATTAACAGCCCCACCCCATTATCCCCAATAAATTGAAAAGAAAAAGAAAAAGAAAAACCAGGATATTTGCCAACTGGAGAGAATCTCTGTAAGAGTTTGATTATGTCTATGTAACAAAACCACACAACTAGTAGAAATGCTGTTGCATTGTAGTTCAATGGAGCTATTCCACAGTTATGCATATCTCAGCTATGTGACGCATAGTTCTAGAGGTCTACCCAGTACATAAAGCTCTGACACACACACACACAGTATTAGCAAGTCTAACTAGGCTAAAGTCCCTGCTCCAAAGAAACCATTTCTTATAGCTGGTTTTCCTTCGGACTCTCCATGGCTCCTGTTGCATGTTTATAGGACTTCAAGTTAGCCAAAGGAATGTCTGTCATGTGATTGGCAGGGTTGAAATGCCCCTCCCCAGAGCCAAATTGCTTTCGGTCACTGAACTGGTTTCTGTTGCTATCTTCTTTCCAGGTCCTGGTCAGTGTATGTCCATTCACCAGTTTTTCTTTCTTCACCCATTCCTTCTGAGGTGCAAAGGTGGAGAGTGGAGATTTGGGCTGGGGGTATGAGCCCAAGGTAGGGGGCATCCAACAGTTGTCTGAATGGCCCAGCACAAGACATTCTTGGGTGCACATTTCAGTAGCTTCGGCCAGTCCTCGGGGGCCAAGAGGTCCATCTACAAAGAGGTGTGGGTGAGGCAAGGGGAGAGAAGGAATGAGAGTAGGAAAAAGAAAAAAGAAAGAAAGAAGTTAGAATTTGGAACAATGTCACATTTAGACACACCAAGAGAATCACAAGCATGGCAATATATCATCACCATCATCATCATCATCATTATTATTATTATTATTATTATTATTATTATTATTATTATTATTATTATTATTATTATTATTATTATTATTATTATTATTATTATTTATCCAGAAAGGTCATGGGAACATAAAGTGGAAAAAGTTATCGAAAATGAGAAGGTGAAGATCTTGTGGGACTTTTGAATAAAGAAGGATCATCATTTGGAACCCAACATTCCAGATAGCACAGTTCTCGAACACCGAAATGTACAATTTTGTTGATATCGTGGTATCAGCAGATGCCAGAGTCGAAGAAAAAGAACTGGAAAAAAAAAATCTCAAAATATTGCAACCTGGCCATTGAAACTACCCGATTATGGATGAAACATGTAACAGAGATACCCATTGTCATCGGGGCACTTGGTACCATGTCCAAGAATTTTACAAAACACGTCAACAGATTGCAGCTTCCTGCAATAACACCAGCGGAACAGCAAAAAACTGTGCTACTCTGAATATTGTACATCTTAAGAAGGTACTTGGTTGATACCTAAGATGCTGGCAGCAACCCGTATCAACCATCAGCTCCAGCCAATGGTATTTGTGATATGTTTTTAAATGTTCAATTGACTGAGTTTCATGATTAATGAAATAATAATAATAATAATAATAATAATAATAATAATAATAATAATAATAATCATCCACCGACAATCCAAACTGTCAACTTCGCAACAACAAAATTGAAACTGTTTCACATTTAATATGTGAATGCAGCAAAATCGCACAAACTGATTACAAAGCTAGACACAACCGAGTTGCTAAATTAATCCACTGGTCATTATGTAAAAAATACGACTTTCCTGTATCCAAAAAGTCATGGGAACATAAAGTGGAAAAAGTTATAGAAAATGAGAAGGTGAAGATCTTGTGGGACTTTCGAATACAGACAGATTGTCACTTGGAACACAACACGCCAGATATCACAGTTGTCGAAAACCAAAATGTACAATTTATTGACATCGCGGTACCAGGAGATGCCAGAGTCGAAGAAAAAGAATTGGAAAAAATCATGAAATATCGCGACCTGGCCATCGAAACTACGCGGCTATGGATGAAATATGTCACAGTGATACCCATTGTCACCGGGGCACCATGGTACCATATCCAAGAATTTTGGATACCATAATCCAAGAATTTTATAACATACATCAGCAAATTGCAGCTTCCTGCAATAACACTAGTGGAACTGCAAAAAACTGAGCTATTTGGAACATCGTACATCTTAAGAAGGTACTTGGTTGATACCTAGGACTCTGGCAGCAACCTGTATCAACCATTAGCACCAGTCAATGGTATCTGTGATGCATTTTTGAATGTTCAGTTGACTGAGTCTCATATTTAAATTAATAATAATAATAATAATAATAATAATAATAATAATAATAATAATAATAATAATAATAATAATAATTTGATTCAATGGTTCACATTCATTAAAAAAGAAAAGAAAAGAAAAGAGGACCAATATTCAATGTTTCCTGTTGTAAAAAGCCAAGTCTTCTCTCAAGCAGACATTATTCAGAAATCCTGGCTGGTTTCTGGATGAATGATAAGAAAAGAATTCCTGATGCTAAAAGCAATGCGCTAATGGAGCCAATTACCAAGGGAGATCGCGAACTCTACTGGTGATTATATACAAACAGAGCCTTCTTCCAGAGATGCATTAATATTTGCACCATATTTCTGTCTCTGTGTGTGTGTGTGTGTGTGTGTGTGTGTGTGTGTGTGTGTTTTGGACTTGATGGCCCAAATACAGGCTTTCCACTAGGAATGCTACAACGCCATGCAAAAGCCCTATCTTTGCATAAACCTGCTTTGCTTAAGACGTGCAAAGCAGAACGAACCATCTCCCAGACTGTTCATGCATTTTTCCTCTCAAATGGGCTGATTTATCTATTTACAGAAGTATACAACAATCAATTTTTTTTAACTACTGGTTCTGTGGGCGTGGCTTGGTGCCCCCGTGACAGGGGAAGGATACTGCAAAATCCCCATTCCCACCCCACTCCTGGGGGAAGGATATTGCAAAATCTCCATTCCCACCCCACTCTGGGGCCAGCCAGAGGTGGTATTTGCCAATTCTCCAAACTACTCAAAATTTCCGCTACCAGTTCTCCAGAACCTGTCAGAACCTGCTGAATTTCACCCCTGACAATAATCCTGATAGAGGAAGCAGTCCAGTCTGCAGAAGGGTTGACCTGGAATGCTTTCTCCAATCTGCAGAAAGAAAAAAACCTCCCCAGGGGACTTTCTGGAATGTGATTGCATCAATTTACTGTATAGAAATTGTCAGAAGAATAATGTGTAAATATGCAGAATCAATTTGAGAAACATTGCACTGGTCAGCGCAGAAAGGCAGCAAGGAAAGGAAAACAAGGGAAGTTAATCATCTCTCCCCCGCCCCTCAGTTTCTCAAAATCAAAATTGCAGCCACTTTAGTGGGAACAGAATGCAAAATTCTGGAAATATTGAACAATATAATAATGAAAGATTATAATTTAACAAAAACGTGTGCATTCTTATTAGAATTATATAACTTGTCAAACGCAAATATGATGAATGTTATTTTATTTGTAGTAAAATGTGATTAGAAAGGGGATTATTTTTTTTAAACCCAACAGTGGCATAACTAAAAATTAGAAAGGGGATAAACAATTTAATATAAATCTGTGTATTACTACTAGAACTATATAAGTTTGTTAAACACGGCAAATATGATTATTAATATTTTACTTGTAGTAAATGGAGTGACATTTAGAATTTGTAGATTGGTATAAAAATATTATACTGAAATATAGAATAATCAAAGAATGAAAGATTATAATTCAACAAAATATGTGTACTATTATTAAAACTTTGTAAGATTGTCAACTGTATTAAATATGAAGAATATTGTTTTATTTGTACTAAAATGCAAGACACTCTGATACCGCACTGTTCCCACAATGATATGTTTGTAAATAAATAAATAAATAAACCTTTTAAAAAAATAATGAAAAATTCTTTGTACACTTTCAGAAACTCTAGTGGAAATATTAGCTGAGCCCAGAATTCGGATAATGAGTCTTGGCCTATTTTCACAGGCACAGACTTCATGCTCTTTCTCTGCATATTTCTCAATGGAGTGAAACTGCAGATGAGTTATTGATTTAACCAAGGAAGATATGATGGGGAAGTGAAATGCATTCATCTCGAGTGACTTAGCCTTCCATTTTCCACCCCTACCAACAATTTCTCATGAGATTCTGAATATATGGCTGCTTTAAATGGAAATGATTACCACAACTCGCCCTCCACCCAAAAAAAAATTCTTAACTTTCCTATTTTCTCTGAAGTAAGTTGCTTTCTTTATAAAAAGGGACGCGGTGGCCTAGAAGTGAAGATGCTCGCTTCCCATTCGGAAGGTTGAGAGTTCAGTCCTGGGCAGTGACAGACATTTCTCAATCAGGATGCAAAGAGAAAATATCTGCTGTGAACTCCATGTAGGCATCAGGTAAGGCATCTGGCCAGTAAATGCTCAGCTTCATTCAGTTACTCATCCTGAAACCCGGTTTTTATATATATATATATAAACTGTTTTCTTTATCTTATCTACCGATAACCGATTGCTCTTTGTTTAAGGAGAAGTTGCTTGGAAGGAAATTACTGATTTCTTGGAAGCTCCCAAATTAACAAATCACCAGGAGGTCTGGATTTAATGCAAATAATAATAGAGCCTGAACATCTGGCTGACTGTGCTACAAATGATGATGATAATAATAATAAAAGCAAAACCAAGGTAACATTTGCAAAACTTCACACTATCCAATTAACCCTGCCCCCCATCCCCCACCGCCATTTTTCATCTTTAAAACATAGGGTTCACTATTTGCGGACAAATACAATAATGTTTAGGGTTGCACTTGTGCATTTTTAAAAAATATATTTTTTAATCCCACCTTTATATTTTTTTTAATAAATAACTCAAGGTGTCGAACATATCTAATTATTATTTTTCCTCCTGTTTTCCAATGTTTGTCATGTAAACAAACCATAGCAAATTAAAAGGAGAGAAAAAAAAAACTTCATTGTCAAGCTAATGAGTTTATGTATCCCAAGAGTCTGTACTCTGTCTACTGTTGACCTCACCCCATTCCTAAGAGGTCTGTAAGGAGCGTGCATAAGTGCACCAGCGTGCCTACCGTCCCTGTCCTAATATTCCTTTTTACTTACTCTTTTCATGCATTCAAATTATGTTTATACTTTTACCTGTTATCTTATATATTCTTGACAAATAAACTTATAAACTTATTTTATTCCCTGCTCAACAAGCACATAAACAGTCATTCAACCCAGGGGTGAAATCCAGCAGATTCTAACAGGTTCTGGAGAACCGGTAGCGGTAATTTTGAGTAGTTCAGAGAACCGGCAAATACCACCTCTAGCTGGCCCCAGAATGGGGTAGGAATGGAGATTTTGCAATATCCTAACCCTGCCATGCCCACCAAGCCACGCCCACAGAACCGGTAGAGAAAAATTTTGGATTTCACCCCTGATTCAACCTCTCCTTGAAGAGCCACACATGGAATTAGGACTGCCATACCTGAGCAGCAAAAGTCCAATTAATCAGAAGACGGAAGCCAATGGTTAGAGTCTTGTCTCTTTGTTATCAATCAGATAACAGACGGCTTCTATCTACCATAGAAGCTAGATTTGAAGCAGGGAAGCAGGGGTGGGAATCAGCCTGTTCAGATCGGTTTGGGCAAACCAGATGCTAATTTTACATCTGGTTCGCCGAACTGATAATTGCAAGGACTGGCTGGCTTGCCCACACCACCCTGACCCTCCCAGGAGTCTCCATGAAGCCCGTTTTGGATGCCAGGTAAGTGCAGTGTCCGCGCGGAGGTTCTAGGAGGGCGTAAAACGGGTCTCCCAGAAGTTACAGGCTGGTTTCCACCCTCCGGAGGGCCTCTGGAGCCCAGGGGAGGCTGCTTTTGCCCTCCTGGGGGCTTGAGAAAGGCCTCTGGAGCCTGGGGAGGGCAAAAATTCCCCCCTGCCATTGTGCAGGAGGCCGAGTAGGCCACTCCCACCATGGTCATGCCCACCCAGCAACCGGGCAGAGAACCGGTTGCTAAAATGTTTGAATCCCACCCCTGCAGGGAAGTAGCATCATCTGGCGCTCTATGCTTATACATTATCTACTTTGCCATGAAGCTGCAGCTTGTATTTAAACTCCCAGAATTTTACACAATTTAAGTCACTTCTGCCATGTGAAGTCACTGAAGCCCGATCCTCTCTACATCTACTAAAAGGGCAAAAGAACCTGAGACATTTCATGTTATCAATAAAGGAGATTATCTGTAGCTCAGGACTGAAATGAGGAGTCCTCGGTGCCTTCTGAGCTTGGTTGCTTTCTTGCAGATGTTTCATGAGCCAAATAAGTAACATTAGCACATTAGTGCAGATGTTGTTACTTACTTGGATACTGAAACAATCAAGCTCAGAAAGCACCAAGGAACCCCTCAATTTTCATATTGCTAGTTCCCAGGACAGCTAACAATTAGTCATGTTTTCAGGAACATGTGTAATATAGCATCCAAAGGCATCTAGGAGAGAGCCGAGATCTTACTAAGCCATATTATCAGCAACTTCTCAAGACCCTCAGATTCCAATACAATCTATTGTTGCCTGACTCTTAAATCACCTCCTTTCCTACCGTGGAAATAGCAACAGCAATGGCACTTAGACTTACATACTGCTTCACAGTGCTCTACAGCCCTCTCTAAGCGGTTTACAGAGTCAACCTATGGCCCCCAACAATCTGGCTCCACATTTTACCCACCTTAGAAGGATGGAAGGCTGAGTCAACCTTGAGCCTGGTGAGATTCAAACTGCCAAATTGCAGGCAGCCGGCAGTCAGCAGAAGTAGCCTGCAGTACTGTATTCTAACCACTGGGCCACCATGGCTCATGCTACAGTAATTTCTTCTTAGCACTTTTAGTTCAAATAAAGCGAAGTATTGTTTTTCAGGAAAAGTTGTGGGTGTTTTTATAGTTCACACTCTTAAATTCAAATTCAAAACCTTTATTGTCATTGTACATCATGTATACAATGAAATTGGTTTAGCCTCTACTGGTGAAGTCCATACAAGAATACAAGACAACATGAATAATATAAAGAATAATCCTTATACAAGTAGTTAGGGAAAAAGAAAACTAGTTGTACGTTTCCATATGTACATCATATTCTGTGCAACATGTATATTACTCTGGTGTTTGATCTTATATCATGGTATATACATATGACACACTACACTAGCACCAGTGAAATTCATCATGTTAATCTGTTTGTGGTGCTATATTGTGTTTAAGAGTCTGACAGCCCCTGTAGGTAGAAGCTATTTTTAAACCTGTTTGTCTGGCTAGCTATACTTCTGTGTCTTCTGCCCAATGATAAAAGTGAAGAGACACTGGCCAGCGTGTATCTTCCTTACTCTGCTGAAACAGTGAGACTTGGCGATGTCATCCAGTGGTGTTAGAATGGTTTCTTGTGCTGAATTGATCACTCTCTGTAGTGCCTTCCTGTTCGCAGCTGTTAAACCAGCATACTATATTGTTATACAGTATGTGTTCTAGAATAAAATAGAATAACAGAGTTGGAAGGTATCTTGGAGGTCTTCTAGTCCAACCCTACACCACTTCAGACAAATGGTTATCCAACATCTCCTTAAAAATTTCCAGCGTTGGAACATTCACAACTTCTGGAGGCAAGTTGTTCCACTGATTAATTGTTCTCACTGTCAGGAAATTTTTCCTAAGTTCTAAGTTGCTTCTCTCCTTGATCAATTTCCATCCATTGCTTCTTGTCCTGCTTTGTGGTGCTTTGGAGAATAGCTTGACTCCCTCTTCTTTGTGGCAGCCCTTAAGATATTGGAACACTGCTATCATGTCTCCTCTAGTCCTTCTTTTCACTAAACTAGACATACCCAGTTCCTGCAACCATTCTTCATATGTTTTAGCCTCCAGTCCCCTGATCATCTTTGTTGCTCTTCTCTGCACTCTTTCTAGAGTCTCCACATCTTTTTTACACTGTGGCGACTTAACTACTAAGAACTAGAAATACAATCCTTTGTATACCCCAAAGACTTCATCTGGAGTTACTTTCAGCAAGAAGCAAGAACAGGATTCCACCTTGAATGTCATAGATTTTAAAGAAGTTTATATTAAAGAAGCAGTTTATTGAACGTTGTTATGGCTCTGGGGTTTTTAATGTTGTCATTTTCCCCCTTCCTTCTCATTTATTTGATTCTGCTATCATAACCCCTGAGAACACACTGGGTCTAGATTAACATAAATGAAATAAAATGCCATAAAAGTACGCAAGCAGTTGGGACCAGAAGCTCCCTGCATTTTTCAAACACCTCTGCACTTTCAAGCTTTCTGTCTGTGAGCTTCAGTGGCAGAAAAACAACAACACGAGAAAAAGATCCTTTATTAATCTACCCTCACTGTTATAATCAAAGTGCTACAGGTATTTCATGAAAAAGAGGGAAGAAACAGCTGGCATAAAGGACTACCTCCAGCATATTGTTAACATTTCCAAAGGTTAATCTATAGGTTAAATGCTGATTATTTTCTTTTCTGCTGACAACAACAATTTGCTTTTAATTGGGTTTTCTCATTTTCTTCCCCACACAAGTAATACAAAACCCTATCTTGCTGACCCAAAACAGAATGACTTGCCAAGGATTAAATCTTACCTATTCAGAAATATCCACACATATGCGCGCACACATGCACAGAGAGAGAGAGAGAGCGAGAGAGAGCGAGAGAGAGAGAGAGAGAGGGAGGGAAAGAGACAGAGGGGGAAAAAAGAGAGAAGGAGAGACTGACTGACTGACTGACTGACTGACATAGAGAGAGAGAGACCAAGTGCCACAGTAGACAGGCATATCTCAGGAAATAACATCAATGTTAAACATAGAACAATGGAGTTGGAGCAGGGGTGCTGTTCAGCAGGTTATGACAGGTTCTGGAGAACTGGTAGCGGAAATTTTGAGTAGTTCAGAGAACCGGCAAATGGCTGGCCCCAGAGTGGGGAGGGAATGGGGATTTTGCAGTATCCTTCCCCTGGAATGGGGTTGGAATGGAGATTTTCATTTCATTTCATTTCATTTATTAAATTTTTATACCGCCCCTCTCCCGAAGGGCTTGGGGCGGTGAACAGCCAGGATTAAAAAAACATACAATATAAACATTAAAATACTTTAAAACATAATTAAATCTATATTGGCTTCCCCCAATTTAAAGCCCCTTACCCATAAAATTAACCAATTAAAAATTTTAAGCCAGCCCGGCTTGCTGAAATAAAAAAGTCTTCAGAGCCCGGCGAAAGGTCTGGAGGTCCGGGATCAGTCGTATCCCTGGAGGTAGCTCATTACAGAGGGCGGGTGCCCCCACAGAGAAGGGTCTTCCCCTGGGGGTCGCCAGCCGACATTGCCTGACCGACAGCACCCTGAGGAGACCCTCTCTGTGGGAGCGTATTGGCCGGTGGGAGGTTATCGGTGGCAGAAGGTGGTCTCGTAAATAACCGGGCCCTAAGCCATGGAGCGCTTTGAAGATTTTGAAGTATCCTTCCCCTGCCATGCCCACCAGGTCACGCCCACCATGGTACACCATGCCCA
The DNA here is from genome assembly GCF_059756535.1 of Pantherophis guttatus. Taxonomy (NCBI): domain Eukaryota; kingdom Metazoa; phylum Chordata; class Lepidosauria; order Squamata; family Colubridae; genus Pantherophis; species Pantherophis guttatus. The sequence goes on along the minus strand of NC_142067.1, from coordinate 122,140,881 downwards.
CCAACCCACACCCACAGAACCAGTAGTAAAAAAAAAGTTGAATTCCACCATTGAATTGCAAGTCTTCTAACTCCCTGCTCGATCAGGAGACATAAAGCCTTTCAGATAAATGATTGTATCATTTTGAAAGCTTCTAGTGATGGAGCACCCAGAACATCTGGAGGCAGTTTCCATTCCATTGGTTGATTGCTCTCATCAGTAGAAAATGTCTCCTTAGTTCTAGGTTGCTTGTCTCCTTGGTTAGTTTCCATCCACTGTTTCTCATCTTGCCTTTTGGTGCTTTGGAAAATAGTCTGACCCTCTCTTTTTTTGTGGCAGCTCCTCAAATACCGGAACACTTCAATATTGGAGCACATGGAACACTTCGAATATTGGAACACAACATTGTTGTGCTTCAATGTTTTGCATCAATGTTGTATGAATGCCGTGCATCGAAACTCGTGTGATCCTTCAGCATCCAGAGGTTTTCCTTGTTTTCATGAGTCCTTCGGAAACAGAAGAAATGAATCTCAGCTTCATATAACTGCTGATGTCTCTTTTAGAATGATCTTTAAATGAAACATAAGCTGTTATGGTCGGGATGAAAATCTGCTCATAGCCCTTTAAACCATGTCAAATTAGTCTCAGGGAGATTTAGCTCTCATTGAGTTTGCTACCCTTCCTTGCAGCCACTGAGATCTAAGATGCCTAATTCTGAGGCAGAATGAAGTAACACACACTTCCCTCGCTGCCCAGTTTCTACATTTACAAGGGTTAGCTTTGGAATTGTTTCACATCTTTGCTTAAATAATTATTATTGGGGAACAAAAAGCCTTGGTGGCACAGCAGACTAAAGTGCTGTTAAGTAACACCAGCTGCCTGCAATTACTGCAAGTTCAAATCTCACCAGGCTCAAGGTTGACTCAGCCTTTCATCCTTTCCAGGTAGGTAAAATGAGGACCCGGATTGTGGGGGCAAAAAGCTGACTTTGTATAAAAAAGAACACCGCTTTGGGGGGGGGGGCAAAAGCCCTACTAAGCAGGTATATACAAAAAAGTATGAAAGCTATTGCTTAATGCATTGTAAGCCGCCCTGAGTCTCCGGAGAAGGGCAGCATATAAATTGAACCAATAAATAAATAAATAAATAAATAAATAAATAAATAAATAAATAAATAAATAAATAAATAAATAAATAAATAAATAAATAAATAAATAAATAAATAAATGAATGAATGAATGAATGAATGAATAAATAAATAAATAAATAAATAATGCATTATCTGCACAAATGGTCAGAGATCTGACCACAACAAATTACTTCAAATAGATCTGTTATTTTCTTCCATTCCTCCCTTTTTCTACAGCTTTGAGTTGGGGCACATGTCAAAAACAATAGCAGTAACCACCACCATTTATTTATTAAAATAAATTATTGGTTTTGGTCACCATGATGTAAAAAAGATGTGGAGACTCTAGAAAGAGTGCAGAGAAGAGCAACAAAGATGATTAGGGGACTGGAGGCTAAAACATATGAAGAACAGTTGCAGGAACTGGGTATGTCTAGTTAAATGAAAAGAAGGACTAGGGGAGACATGATAGCAGTGTTTTGATATCTCAGGGGCTGCCACAAAGAAGAGGGAGTCATAGGGTATAGGGTTTCCTGTCTAAGCAGGGGGTTGGACTAGAAGACCTCCAAGGTCCCTTCCAACTCTATTCTATTCTATTCTATTCTATTCTATTCTATTCTATTCTATTCTATTCTATTCTACTCTACTCTACTCTACTCTACTCTACTCTACTCTACTCTACTCTACTCTACTCTACTCTACTCTACTCTACTCTACTCTACTCTACTCTACTCTACTCTTATTATTAAATGTATTGCTAACAGTATATTAGGGTTAGCTCCAACTATGCAGTAATTGTGTATATTTTGGGCCCACAGGAAAGCACACATTCCCGCAATTTTTGATTCTGGATAACAAATATTTTAACTACCAACTGCTCATTCCATCAAATTTATTTTTTTTCCCATCACCTTTTCCTACAAAGGTCCTACATGTCCCATTTAGGTGTATACTTTCCTTGCTCACCCAAAACTGAATTCCATTCCAGTTCTAAGGAAAGTCCATTCTTCCATCCAAGTGTTTCAGTTATTTCACATTATAATCACTCATACATAAATTCAGACAAATTCTCATCAATCCACGGTATTCCCCTGTCTCCAGGCCATCTGCCACCAGCTGTCATATGGAACAGACTTGATTATTTGATACTTCTCATTTGGACTGATTTGAAGAGTTTATTTATTTATTTAAGCAGAGGTGAATTGAGTTTGTACTTTGATGAGAAAATGTCAGGAAATCCCAGGACACTATGAAAGACAGAGAAGTTGAAAGAACATCTCAGAGGAGGGACAGCCCCTGTCCGTGTGGCAGCATTGAAGAAAACTGCATCCCCAGATCCATGAAGTCACCAGGACCCAAAAAAGGATGGAAAAGAGTTGAGAAATTGAAAGCAAAATATGGTTCTGCATAATAATTACACTACTGATTCTTAAGTCCATAAGGTAAAGGTAAAGGTTCCCCTCGCACATATATGCCAGTCATTTCTGACTCTAGGGGGTGGTGCTCATCTCCGTTTCAAAGCCAAAGAGCCAGCGCTGTCTAAAGACGTCTCCATGGTCATGTGGCTGGCATGACTAAACACCAACGGCGCACGGAATGCTGTTACCTTCCCACCAAAGTTGGTACCTATTTTTCTATTTGCATTTCTTTTTGAGCTGCTAGGTTGGCAGAAGCTGGGACAAGGAATGGGAGCTCACCCCATTATGCGGCACTAGGGATTCGAACTGCTGAACTGCCAACCTTTCGATCGACAAGCTCAGCCTCTTAGCCACTGAGCCACTGCATCCCTTTCTTAAGTCCATATAGCAGGTCAAAACACATAGCTCAAAAACTTGCATCACATCATAGTAACACCATACTTTAAAGTGGAAAAGAGTTTCATTTTAGCACTACTCTCTGGTTAATCAGTTTGGTTTAGTGGTTAAACCACTAGGCTAGAAACCAGGGGACCATGAGTTCTGATCCTGACTTAAGCACAAAGCCAGACCTTTAGATAGTCCTCTTTTATACCTAGGAAGAAGACGACAAGGGCAAATCACTTCTGAAAATCTTACAAAGAAAACTGCAGGAATTTATGCAGGCAAACTCCAGGAGTCAAAAACAGCACAAACATACATAGTATGTACATACATACATACACAGGATATATAGATGGATGGATGGATGGATGGATGGATGGATGGATGGATGGATGGAAGGAAGGATGGATGGATGGATGGATGGATGGATGGATGGATGGATGGATGGACGGACGGACGGACGGACGGACGGACAGACGGACGGACAGACAGACAGACAGATGGATGGATGGATGGAAAGACAGACAGGCAGGTATGTAGGTAAGCTTGGATACTTTGCAACTTATTGTCTCTTATTGTATGTTACTGTTGTTTCTTTACTTTGCTTCTTTCTCTTTCCCCCTTAAAATTGTGGGCACTTTTTTTTGTAAAGCTTGTTATAAAATAAAGAAAAAAATCATAGCTTGTTTCTAATATTTTCTTGAAAGATTCTGTGCATCTATGCTGAAATTAGATATTTGCATTGAGCATAAAGAATGCTCAATGCAAAAACAAATACCATAAAGTATATAGTATAAAAGAGAAGCATGTATGTTTTATTCTACTGCAGCTGTATTTACATTAATCTTCAGAGGGGAATGTGTATTTATTTTGCTCATTGAAATTAATACATAAACATATTTGTTTACTGGGACCATGAAGTATATATGGATATGTTAATATATATACAATTGTTTTCAGTGGAGTCCAATTGGACATATGTTGTACATCATATTGGAACAGCATACGAAATCATATTTACTAATTTAAGCAGTCGTTTCTTTTCCATATACAGCTCTTGAAAAGGAATTCCTGGTGCTTTAATTTCATTACTGCATTCATCCGTTTCTCCTTCCTCCACAAAAGCATTCCTAAAAGATTTCTCTCCCTCTTCCTATCATATTTGTTCTCTAATCAATGCCAAATACGCTTGGTTCTTTATCTGAGCTGCTTATATATATATATCCAATGGCACCAATGTTGTTGATGAAGTTGTTGGAAGAAATATCCATTTGGTTCAATTCCAAGTGGGGAGAAAGACACTGGAAACATTGGAGGCTGATTGAAAAGATGGTTTAATGAAGCAGACCCATCAAGCACATGTTATTGGTGCAGTTGACCACATGGAGTGGAGAGTGAAGGTTATTTATATCCTCTCTTGGGCATTGCCCTTGAGCTTCCTGTTCCTGTGGCAAGAGCATGTATTTTATTGGTTGCTCTCAGACTCCCAACTAGGAGTTTGTCTGAGATAAGTTTGGTTGAAGCCTGGGCTGATGTAATGTCCTTAGGAGGTTTTGCAATGCAGTGAGCCCTGCTGCTAGATGGGTTAATCCTATTATGTCCAGGATGTTCCTGTCTTAATCCCATCACCCTGGATCTGAAGGTCTTTTGTCTTGTAGATAGGCTGGCCCAATCTTTCTCAACAGGCACCAAATATCTGCTGGGGGCAGGGAGCTAGGGCTGAGTTTCTGTCTCCCTTAAGATTTCCATTTCTCTTTTAGGGAAAATATAATATTCCTGCCTTTTTAATATTTCCTAAAATATTTCATTCTCCTAGGAGGGGTGGGTGCTAACTTTCCAGAAAGTGATATAAAACATCTGCCTTACCATTAAAGGATGTTGAAGGCACATATAATAGCATGGAAGCAGAAAACGCCTCGGTAAATATCTGTGCTTAAAAAAATGTCTTTATTTCCTGGCTTCTGTCCTCTTAATAGCTGTCAACCTGTCTCAAAGCAGGCAGGTGGAATACAAAATTATAATCTATACCAGTCAAGTTCTGCTCAAGTTCTATGAGTGGAAAGGCACAGTTGTCTTTTATCTCATTTCATTATCCCCAGAAGCAAGACTCTTTTGCCATTGATTAATTTTCTGCTGCAATTAGTAGGATGCTTCTGGCTGATCACCTTTCAACCTGCTGCTTCGGATGCCTTGTGGCTCAAAAGTTGGAGAATTACTTTGGGACTGGAGAAGAGTCAGAAGTTCAGCATATCATCAAACTTCAAAATACAGGCGACGCAACTAGCACGCAACCCTCCAGACACCCACTAAATCAGGGGTGACAAACTTGCGTCATCACGGCGTTGTCACGTGACATATCGTGACTTTTCCCCTTTCACTAAACCAGGTATGGGCATGGCCAGCGCATAACGCATCCAGAGCTCTGCACTAGATGGAAGCAAAAGATTTGTTAAATTTTTGCTGGATTCAAGTTGCCATTCCAATTATTGCAGACTGGAAAGGGCAGCCATATGCAAGATGGAAAAGGAGAGTTGATAGGAAAACAAGAATTTTATTTCCATACAACTGAATCTGAGATTTAGTTTATTGTTATTTTTCTTAGCATTTCAGCTAAGAGCTTTGCCATAATTATCTGCCAGAGGCCTCCTTAATATTGTGTGGAATCTCTCCCTCTCTCTCCCTCCCTCCCTCCCTCCCTCCCTCTCTCTTGTCACATACAATCAAAGGAGCTTAGAGGACAAAAAAACATGCTCCTAAATCCCAGTTTGGTTTACGTGTATGAGTTTAGACAATAGACTTAGATAACAATAATAATCACATAGCTCCAAGTCCAATTAGTAATATAATGTAGCCAAGTTTGCAATGTAGAACAAAATGTGTGGAAGAAAGAAACAGAAGAGGACTGTTAGACTACATGGAATTACGCTCTTAATTAGTGTAATTAACTAATTGCCAATGCTGCTCATTTTGACATGACTGTGGATTTTTTATCCACACAGACACACACATGTAAGAAGCAGCATAAAAAAATCCAAATGTGATTTTTTTTAAAAAAAAAAATCAAGCCAAGGTTCTGTAAGAAGTAATCATGTACCCTCCCTCCTAGAGAATGAAATATATTGAGGAATATTAAAAGAGGCAGAATATTACATTTCCCCAAAGGAGAAATGGAGAAACATGCTCTTAAAGGCAGAAAGCAGCCCCAGTTTCCTGCGTAGTAAAAAAGCCACCAGCAGATGCCTGCAGTCTTTAGAGATGGATATTTCATGTCCATTAAGAAAGAATGGGCCAATCTATTCACAAACAAAACACCTTCAGCTCCAGATGATGGAATTAAGAAGGACAGGACAGGACTTTTAGGGCATAATAAGATTAACCTACCACCCCTGAAATAGCAAGAGACACAAAAGCCCCTTCACCGCACGATCCCAAGAACAGTTCAAACTTCAAAGTCACAGAAACCTATAAAAAATCCATGTATACATCAAACCAATTTGTCAGCTGCCCCAGAACTACATGTTGTTGGTGGTTCTGCTCATCAATAAACAGAGTCCTTCTTTCCAATCAGCCTCCATTTTATTTCCAGCGTCTTTTTCCTGGATTGGAACCAGACTGGATTTTTCTTCCAACAGTATGGGAACTGCCCCGTTAAACTTTCTTTTAAATATTGATATAGGTTTTTTTCCCAGTTCTAAACAAGATATACTGTATATATAAAGTCACTTGTCAAGCAGTCACATGTTCATTACAGGTACTTATTATTATTTTACTGAATCTGGTTGAGCCGTACAGTATATGCACACACACATATATGCATGAACTTTTATAAAATCTTGACTCATCACTCAGCTGTCACTCCCATTTTAAAAAAAATCCCCATTTGCCATTTAGTTACTTGTTTTGATTCATTTTATTTTTATTTTTTGTGGAAACCGTGGTCTTTATAACTAATGTTTGTTTAGCTTTATTGTTCATTTCCCCCCCAGGACAGATAACATGGTGTAACACAAGTAAATGATTTCATTTTTGTTGTTAGCTGCCACGTTTTCTGTTCCAAAATCCTTGAAAGCTATAGTATATGTTTCTCTAGATCAGTGGCATTTCAAAGGCTAGGAAATAGCATTGGCTAAAAAAAAAAAATCAACATGTCAAAAAAGAATCTTGAAGAATCAGTTGATTAAAGATAGCTTTAATCATATTTGGTTTCTCTCTCTTTTGGTTGTATTAATGAAGAAATTGTTACCTGTATTTTCTTCTTTTTAGCCTGACCCAGAGGTGGGTTTCAGCAAATTCTGACCAGTTCTGGAGAACCGGTAGCGGAAATGTTGAATAGTTTTGAGAACCGGTAGTAAAAATTCTGACTGGCCCTGCCCCCATCTATTCTCTGCCTCCCACGTCCCAGCTGATGGGGAGGAAATAGGGATTTTGCAGTAATCCCTTGGATTGGGGAGGGATTGGGGAGGGAATGAAGATTTTACAGTATCCTTCCCCTGGAGTGGGGTGGGAATGGAGATTTTACAGTATCCTTCCCCTGCCACACCCACCAAGCCATGCCACGCCCACCAAGCCACACCCACAGAACTGGTAGTAAAAAAAATTGAAACCCACTTATAGGCCTGACCTATATAACTAGTTGACACTATCAAACATTTGTCATGTACAGCTGATTTTATAGAAACTTTAGATTAAAGAGAATGATTGCAAAGGACAAAATCTTCCTGAGAGACCCACCACCAGAAAACTCCAAAACCTTCAAGAAAGGTTCACCAACAAACAGTGGTTTGTTAAAACTTTCAATAATGGTTCAACATTACTGAGTTTGTCATTTGTATTTCTATAACTGTCTGGATTGGTACAAGCAACCAGGTAAAGGTGAAGTCTTCAACAGATAGTTAGAACTGTAGAAACAAACAACAACTGCAGCCAGCCAGCCAGCCTTCCATTGAGGACCTGTATACTGCAAAGGTTCAGAAAGAGGGCTGAGACCCCCTCACATCCTGCACATAAACTGTTTCAACTTCTCCCCTCAGGATTTACGATATTTACTCATGTAGCATTGGCTGAATTACTATTCCTTCTCATCTTTTCTAACCCCCCTTATCTGATTGGCATCTTATGATTATATTACTTTGCTGTTGGTATGTAAAACCGAAACTTGTGCACCGGAAACAAATTCCTTGAATGTCCACTCACACTTGGCCAATAAAGTATTGTATCGTATCGTATTGTGTATCATATCATTCCATATTGTACTTCTATTCTATTCTATTCTATTCTATTCTATTCTATTCTATTCTATTCTATTCTATTCTATTCTATTCTATTCTTCATTCCAATACGTTCTATTCTATTCTATTCTATTCTATTCTATTCTATATTCTATTCTATTCTATTCTATTCTATTCTATTCTATTCTATTCTATTCTATTCTTCATTCCAATACGTTCTGTTCTATTCTATTCTATTCTATTCTATTCTATTCTATTCTATTCTTCATTCCAATACATTCTATTCTATTCTATTCTATTCTATTCTATTCTATTCTATTCTATTCTATTCTATTCTATTCTATTCTATTCTATTCTATTCTATTCTATTCTTCATTCCAATACATTCTATTCTATTCTATTCTATTCTATTCTATTCTATTCTATTCCATTCCATTCCATTCCATTCCATTCTTCATTCCAATATATTCTGTTCTGTTCTGTTCTGTTCCGTTCTGTTCCATTCCGTTCCATTCTGACTTTTTGAAGTATGGATACATTGTGAATATATAATTAGGGGGAAGCTGGATTTGCCTCCATTTCTCCTTTCCCTTTAAAAAGGGCAAGGAATCACAGAAGCTAGAAATAACAAGATTTTAAGCACCTTCATCTTGTTTCCCGCTGAGAACTCGTTTCCCAGAAAAGATTAGAGATGGGAGGCGACACTTTGGGGGATGTCTTAAAATGGTGCATCCCAGGACATTGTCTTTTCAAAAGTAGGAAGAAGATAAATTTTAGAGCAATATAACCTCAAAGCACTCAAAGCCTTTTGAAGTAATCCCAGTTGATCCAAAATTGTCCACCCTTCCTTGAAAACATAAAACTACTACAAAAAAGGCTTGAGAGGTTGTTGAATTAAGGCCCTATCAGAATTTTATATTCATTACTTGGTTTAAATTTACCTCAGCTGTCATAATTTTGTCGTAAATGAAACTGAAGTAACTTTGGAGAGGCTGCTTTTGTTCAATTACTTCAGTTTCATTTACGACAAAATTATGACAACTGAGGTAAATTTAAAAATGGAATGTAACAGAAAGAAAACTGAAAGATTCTTTCATCAAGGCAAAGAGCTTTAAATGCTCATTAAAGTCTGAATTTGAGTCCTTGCACATTCAACTATGTTTATGGCCAATACTGGCCATACATATTACAATATGTAATAGGCCAATCACCTTTTTTTAGAAATAAAAGATCTTCCATTTTAGGAGCCAAACAGTAGGCCGATATAGACATGTTGGGAAGATCTGTAGGGTTTTTATTGTTGTTGTTGTTTTGTTTTTGAATTTGGCTAATTTACTCAAGTTTTGTTTTGTTTCTTTTTTTAATCCTGAAGAAAATCAAATCCTGAACCGAATCAATTTTTTTCCTTCTCTGGTCTATCTCCTCTTCTCCCTCTTCTCCAGAGTCAGGCCTTGTTGTGACCTGTCTTCACCTGGCATTTTTTTCTTCCTGTCCAGAGTCAAGTTTCTTCTTTTGGATGTTCTGTCTCCATTGGCCTCATTGCTTCCCAAACACGGCCTTCTGCACGTGCACAGAAGCCCCGACTGCCAAGCAAAATGAAAATGTGCTGCTGCCTAGCTCTTCTGTTGATCAGCTCTGTTGCTTTGCTTTGCCGTTCTTACAAAATATTTGCTCTACCTTCCCTGCAAAGTAGAAAAAAGCCCTTTCCAATGTCTGTGCAGTGCAGTTTCCTTCAGTTCACCAATTTTTGGGGGGATTTAATCTTGGTTCATTGAAGTCTTCTGCATTAAGTGAACACTTTGTTTAAAATGCACGAGAGCCAAGGAAGGAAATATATAGCTGCCCCTTTTCTGTATTTCAATTTTCAAGTAAAATGCATTGATTGTGTGTGTGTGTATATATATAAAAGAAAAACGACTCTGGCTTTAATATCAGTGCCCCATTCTACCGTGTTTCCCCAAAAATAAGACATCCCCTGATAATAAGGCCAATCAGGGTTTTGAGCACATGCTTTAAAATAAGCCCCCCCCAAAAAATAAGCCCTCCCAGAAAATAAGCCCTTCCTGAAAATATTTAAACGCATGCCCAGCTGGTCCCTGCCATTTCCTTGGGTTAGGGTTAGGGAGACAGAGCTGGAAATCAGGTAAAATGGCAAGAGGAGCCCCATTTTGCTCCACATGCCCCCAAATAATAAGACCATCTTGAAAATAAGGCCAAGCACTTATTTTGGGGTTCAAAAAAACATAAGACAGGATCTTATATTCAGGGAAACATGGTAGAGGTAGGCAGGCGAGCAGAGGAGCTGGATTCTGCAAAGCCTTCTTAGCAAATATGTCAGGGATTACAGTTTTACAAGTCTCTCCCATGGATCTGATTCTTTGGTTCCAGACGAAAAGGCAGAAGTTGACACTGGCAATGGTCCAAAAACTGCAGCATTTGCCTACCCAAAGCAGCAGTCTGCCCTCCAGAGTATAAGGTTATTTAGACAGACTTCATAGTTCAAGAAGAAGAGAGACGTGGACATCTTTATCAATCCGCAACATTCACATCTTAGCATGTATTTCACCTCAGTTGTTTGGGGTTTTTTTAACTGTAGAAGCAAGCGCTGGGGAGAATTTTAGCACAATGAATCCAGATATTTTCTTCTACTCCCCCCGCCAATAGCTTTTTTGCCTCTTTTCCAAATATTCTTCTTTTAAAAAAGAAAACACGAAGAGGAATGAAATAAACCTTCTACCATTTTATATATTTGCTATGAAAGCAGAGCCCCCGAAGTGTTGGATTACTATTCACTTAATTAGAATGCTATTTATCTTTCATAGTCAAGATGTTTTAGTATGTTTATTGAACTTGTGATAGTCTTTCCCCTTGGGGTTAAATGGCTCAGAATCTTGGTGAAAGAACAATAAGATAACATTTGGGGAGGAACAGGCTCAGGCTCAACCCATCCAAGACTGAGTGGCTGTGGTTTCCGACGTCCCGATATAGTCAGTTGACGCCATCACTGACTATTGGGGGCGAATCATTGGCCCCCACGGAGAGGGCTCGCAACTTGGGCGTCCTCCTGGACTCACGGCTGTCTTTAGAAGAGCACTTGACGGCCGTGACCGGGAGGATTTTTCATCAGGTTCGCCTGATTCGCCAGTTGCGTCCCTTTCTGGATCGGGACTCTTTACGCACGGTCACTCATGCCCTTGTCACCTCCCGCCTGGACTATTGCAACGCTCTCTACATGGGGCTCCCCTTGAGGAGCACCCGGAGGCTCCAACTGGCGCAGAGTGCGGCCGCGCGGGTGGTAATGGGAGCGACATGGCGTTCCCATGTAACACCTCTCCTGCGCGAGCTGCACTGGCTCCCGGTGGTCTTCCGGGTGCGCTTCAAGGTTTTGGTTACCACCTTTAAAGCGCTCCATGGCTTAGGACCCGGGTACTTGCGGGACCGCCTACTACCACCAATAGCCTCCCACCGACCAGTACGCTCCCATAGAGAGGGGCTCCTCCGGGTGCCGTCAGCCAAACAATGCCGACTGGCGGCCCCCAGGGGGAGAGCCTTCTCTGTGGGGGCACCTACTATCTGGAACGAGCTCCCCCCAGAGATACGGAGGATCCCGGATCTGCGCACCTTCCGCCGCGCCTTAAAGACCTTACTATTTCACCAGGCTGGCCTGGCCTAATTTTCCCCCTCTTTTATAAAAGATTTTTAAAATTTTAAATATTTTAAATATTTTAAATATTTTTTAGTATTTATATATTCAATTTTAAATTGGTTTTAAAAGTTTGGGGTTTTAAATTTGTCGGGGCCAAAATTATTTAATTTGATTTTATTCTATTTTTTAAATTTTGTATTGTATGTGTTTTTATTGTTTGGCTGTGCACCGCCCTGAGTCCTTCGGGAGTAGGGCGGTATAGAAATCTAATAAATAATAATAATAATAATAATTTGGTCGGTCAATTGATAGAGGATTTTTCATGAGTAAGAACGTATTCTTCTGGATAAGACAAATCTAAGGATCAGGGAAAAGTTTATTTTTCTGATGGTTTCTTCAGTTGAGGATTCAAAATATCAGTGTCTTTAGATCCTACACTTCCTATAAACTCTGGACAGATTGTTTACCTTTTATTCAAATGTATTTCTTTATTTTATTTCTGTCTTTTAAATATCGTATCTGGTCAAAATATGCTGCAGAACCAGCAGGGTGTTCATAGAGGAACCAGGGCATTGGTTTAGAGAATTGGAAATAGATGGTAGATAGATAGATAGATAGATAGATAGATAGATAGATAGATAGATAGATAGATAGATATAATACATATAATACATATAGAGATGGTAGATGATAAATAGATGATAGATAGAAAGACAAATAGATAGTTAGATTAGAAATAGAAATAATAGAAATAGAAATATGGATGGATGGATGGATGGAGATAGATAGATAGATAGATAGATAGATAGATAGATAGATAGATAGATAGATAGATAGATAGATAGATAGATAGATAGATAGAGATACAAATAATAGAAATAGAAATAGAAATAGAAAGAAATAGAAATAGAAATAGAAAGAAATAGAAATAGAAATAGAAATAGAAATAGAAATAGGGATGGATGGATGGAGATAGATAGATAGATAGATAGATAGATAGATAGATAGATAGATAGATAGATATAATAGATATAATACATATAGATGATATAGAGATGGTAGATGATAAATAGATGATAGATAGAAAGACAAATAGATAGTTAGATTAGAAATAGAAATAATAGAAATAGAAATATGGATGGATGGATGGATGGATGGATGGAGATAGATAGATAGATAGATAGATAGATAGATAGATAGATAGATAGATAGATATAGATACAAATAATAGAAATAGAAATAGAAATAGGGATGGATGGATGGAGATGATAGATAGATAGATAGATAGATAGATAGATAGATAGATAGATAGATAGATAGATAGATAGATAGATAGATAGATAGATAGATAGACGATAGACGGATGGATAGATGGATTAAGACAGACAGACACACAGACAGGCAGATAGATAGGAGACAGGAGATAATATAGCAAAATGAGGAAGCAGGCTGTGGATAAGCTCCACAGCCAGAATTGGGCACAAACCACTAGTTGGCAGCAAAGAAAGGTAGCAAATCATCCCATGATCTTTTGGATTCTCGATGGCCAAGTTTGATAGCTCTGATACAAATTATTCATACCAGAGAAATTGTCTTGATTTTCCATGGCACATGCCACACCTCCCCAAGATCAGCTTGCAAATTCAGGACAGCAGAGAAGGGGTTTTTGGTCCATCAAATGCACCTATTAGCTCTTTAACGGATTGAGAGCTTCCCTAAGATGTTTGTCTTGGAGCCCAGCCAGTTCTCCTTGGCACTTGCAGTTGACATTGGAATGCCTTCTTTACAGCATGTTGTTGAAGTTCCTGGTCATGACCTAGCAATGTGACTTGCTGCTGACCTCTCATTGGGCTACATACAAGGCACAGATTTCCATCCCTTTCCTACCAACCCCAAAAGTTATCTTGGTGTCACTATTGATTGAAGTCTCTCTCTCTCCCTTTGTAGATATCCTCTGTTTGAAGAGATTTCCAATTGCAATTGCTTTGACCCAGATGCCTGACCTGCTTGGTGTTTTGGCAGATAAAAACCCATTGCTGCAGCATTAACTTTTTTTGCTTTTTTTTGCTTTTTGCTTTTTAATTTATATGCCGCCCTTCTCCGGAGACTCAGGGCAGCTTACAATGCGTTAGGCAATAGCCTTCATATTTTTGTATATTTATACAAAGTCAGCTTATTGCCCCCACAATCTGGGTCCTCATTTCACCTACCTTTGAAAGGATGGAAGGCTGAGTCAACCTTGAGCCTGGTGAGATTTGAACTCGCAGGAATTGCAAGCAGCAGTTGTTAATAACAGTGCTTTAGTCCACTGTACTTCAGGCTCTTTATCTATGGGAACAGGGTATAGGATTTTTTTTTTCTTGGCTGGAAAGTGATTATTTTCCTGTAATCATTGTTGCTTTTTTATATTAATACGGAGATATTTGAGCCAAAAAAAAAAAAAAAAGGCTTTTTCTAGTGATAAAAGGAAAACCTAGGGAATTTCCTGATTGCAATCAAATGATGATATATTTTGCAAATAGGAATGACCGGCCAAAGATTACTGGCACAGAAAAGGCACACGTAATGGTTTTAAAGGCAGCCCTAACACACATTTTACTACTACATGGTCTGATGATCCAATTTTACTTGCATATTGGAAAAAGAGAGACTTGCACATTCTTCCATTATGTATTTTTTCAAAAGGCACTGTGGTCTAATGCATAAAGGGGTGGACCATGTACATCTGCAGGCAGGGCAAATGATGCGCCAGTCTCATGTAATCCCTGCCATTTTTTTATACATGAGCGATGACATCAACAAGTTGCATCATTTGAATGAAATTTCATCTTGCTGCAGATGACTTCGGATGGATCATCTACCATGGCTATCAGGCTCCTTTATTAAAATGGCCTCAGAGGAGTGGTGGGATTTAGCCGGTTCGTACCAATTCCAACGAACCGGTTCTTAAATTACCCATTCACCCACCCGGCTATCAAAGTGGATCCTGGGTGCGGCACTACAATAGAGAAACGGACAACAGAGTGGCCGGCGTGAGGGAAGTAGAAGGCCGCTTTCCCTCTTTCTTCTCCCTGCTCCTCCTCCTTCCCTCATGCTGGACACTCCGTTGCCCATTTCTCCATTGCAGTGGAGCGCCCAGGATCCACTTTGATAGCAGGGATGGTGAACAACCAGTTCACCCAGAGTCAGTTTGGCCATTGTGAGAGGCTCATCCCGCATATGCAGTGAAGCTAGAGGATGGGGATGGGCCACGCCTCCCACGCCTCCCACGACAGCCAACTTGACTCTGGGAGAACTGGTTTTTAAATTATTTGAATTCCACTGCCCAGAGTCTTCTGAAATGCAAACTTCAGAATTACAGTGGTGTAATGCTTCACTTTTAAAACTGGAATTAGACAGGTACGTCAAGCTTCAACAGGCTGAATATATTAATTTCGCTTTTAAATCCCCACCATCTGCAGAAATGTGGAAATCCCAACACTGTCCCATTTGGGATATCCTCAGATAAAAGCATTACAAGACATCAGTGATCTACATCATATCTTAATCTTTTTCCCACAGCAGTGAAGTATTTAAAACACGACACTGGTCAAAGATAAAAGAAAGAAAACAATAGCAATAGCAATAGCACTTAGATTTATATACCACTTCATAGTGCTTTAACAGCCCTCTCTAAGCAGTTTACAGAGTCAGCATCTTGCCCCCAACAATCTGGGTCCTCATTTTACCCACCTCAGATGGATGGAAGGCTGAGTCAACTTTAAGCCTGGTGAGATTCAATCTGCTGAACTGCAGCTAGCAGTCAGCTGAAATAGCCTGCAGTACTGCACTCTAACCACTGCGCCACCTCGGCTCTATTACAGTAATAAAATGGTGTATACAGTAATGGTGTATAATGCCATTCATTTGCAGTACTCTCAAAACAGTATTTTCTTTCCTTAGAATTGCATTACTTTTTCTGTTTTTGAGATGCTAGATATTATTTAGTCATTTTCTATGTTACAGGCATTTGAGGGAGCCAAGATCCAGTCTTACATAATGGATCATTAAGAAAGTACTGTCTCTCTGGAGCTCATCAGATGTTCTAATTCTGGAGAACACATTTGCACCTGAACAGGTTTGGGTTATGAAAACAGCAACAGCAACAGCAGCAGCACTTAGACTTATGTACCTCTTCATAGTGCTTTTACAGCCCTCTCTAAGCAGTTTACAGAGTCAGCATATTGCCCCCAACAATCTGGGATCCTCAAAACTCCTCTTATTCTACTCATACACTTCACAAGTTTTTGACTGCACACCTGTAATGGTGGCCTTCTGCCACCAGTAGCCTCTCACCGACCAGTACGCTCCCATAGAGAGGGACTCCTCAAGGTCAACTGTGTTGACTGGTGCCCCCCAGGGGGAGAGCCTTCTCTGTGGGAGCACCTGCCATCTGGAACGAGCTCCCCCTGGAGATACAGAGAATCTCGGATTTGTGCACTTTCCGCCGTGCCCTCAAAACTTTTTTATTCCATCAGGCTGGTCTGGCCTAACTTCCCTTTTAATTGCTATTTTTAAATTTGTCTTATAAATTGGGGTGTTTTAAATTTGTTTTGGGCCAAAGTATTTAATGTATTTTAAATGGTTTTTTAACGTTTGTATTGTGTGTATTTTATCTTTTGGCTGTTCACTGCCCTGAGTCCTTCGGGAGTAGGGCAGTATATAAATTTAATTAATAAATAAATAAAATAAATAATATGCTCATTAGAATACCCCGGGTCCAGTGGTGGGATTCAAATAATTTAACAACCGGTTCTCTGCCCTAATGACCAGCTGAGTAGGTGTAACTCGGTGGTCATGTGACCAAGTGGGTGTGTTCAACACAATGTCACTCACGTCGATGGCGCTTCACCTTAGCTGTTACAATGTAATAAAAGTTAACCAGAGAGGCAGTTTCTGTAAGCAGGGCAATAAAGATTAGGCTAGAAACAACACCAGAATGTTTCTTTCCTGCCTTTCCTATAGGATTAGCCGTGTAAAGTGGAAAAGAAACAAAATAAGATTTCTTCCAACAACCGGTTCTCCGAACTGCTTAGAAAGTCAACAACCGGTTCTCCCGAATAGGTGCGAACTGGCTGAATCCCACCACTGGCAGTGTCCCTTTGAAAAAGAAATTATTTCATATTGCCATATGGGTGAGCAGGAATAAACAAGCACAATGGCAGGGATGTGGCAAAGCATTCAGGTTATGGTTTTTGGTATTTCTGAGTCAACACAAGTTTCATTTATAATCTTATTCTATACGGTCTTGATAAATTGGGCATCTATTCTCTAAGATATCCAGGGTCAACTTCCGAGGCTCAAGTCAACCAGCACAAAGCAGCAAACAACTATCTCTGTGCTATTTGTCTGATAATTTATTCAGCTCTTGCATGTCTTGATCAGTAAGTATCTTGCTTATTGCTACTCCTATTAAACCAAGCACATATTCGCTAGATCAGAATGTCAGCACTTGTTTGATACTTTGGGGGGTGACAAGAATGATAATAATAATTTTTTTAAAAAAAATACACAGCAACCCGATTCCTTACTTTTTTTTTTCATGAGCAAGGAAGGTTAAGGTTACCAAATTTGAGCTGCAAAAATCAATTCAGCCACTAAATGGAATCAAGCAATTAGAATTTCCTATATGTCTTTGGTATCATGTAGAGGTCATTTTGAAGTTTTTGGTCTGGTTTATGGTAGCTGTAAAAATGAGGAGGCAGGAATAAAGGCAAGAGATGTGTCTCCCGCAACACACTTACTGCTTTGAAATGCCACATTGTGTTTTAAGAAAATCAAGAAGAAAACTATTTCTTCCACACTGACAAATGTAAATTATTTTCAGTGCTAAATGAATAAATAGATCTGAAACAATTAGCAGCAAAAACACATGGTAAGTACTGAGTAGCTAGGGTGTCGAAGAAAATTTACATACTGTCAAGAAGCCATGCTATGACAACAGCTCTAGATATTATCCAAGCCATTGTAAATGGCTTGCAAGATTATTTCTGCATCATTGCATACAAGTGGACAACAACTTGGCCTTTCCCAAGTCATGACACTTCAAAGTCATCCTCTTCCATATCCATGGAGCAGCACCAGGGGTTAGGTGGGATCCTACTGGTTGAAAAACCGGTTCACTGAGTGTGTGCGCCAGATGTGCGCTGCGCATGTGTGCATACTGTCCATAAAATTGAACTTCTGCATTGTAAACAAGGAAAGGAGCAAGGAAAACAGCTGAGGAGGGCCAATTCAATCTGATCAGCTGGGCTTCAGAAGCAGAAATAAAGGCCAGTATAACCTTGGGGCGGGCATATATATATATGTCTCTTTAGCCAGGTTCTACCTACGTAAACCAAGATATTATGCAGCCCTAGTTCAGTGAAATCACAATTCACTAGTTTCTGGGCTTTTTTTTTTTTCTTTTTCTGGCAGCCAGCAGACTGCCAGAATATAATTGTGATTCCTGCCAGAAATAATTGTGATTTCACTGAACTAGGGCTGCATAATATCTTGGTTTACATAGGTAGAACCTGGCTAAAGAGACATACACATAAAACCTACGAAAAAGAAAGAAAAACAAATATTGTACCTTTACAGGGTGGATACATGAGATGAGGGTGTGGCTAACTGATGAGGCCTTATAAGGCCGAAATAGATCTATCTTAGTCTCCCAACGGGCAGCAAAGGGTCTGCTGGCTGCCAGAAAAAAAAAAAGAAGAAGAAAAAAAGCCCAGAAACTAGTGAATTGTGATTTCACTGAACTAGGGCTGCATAATATCTTGGTTTACGTAGGTAGAACCTGGCTAAAGAGACATACACATAAAACCTAAGAAAAAGAAAGAAAAACAAATATTGTACCTTTACAGGGAGGATACATGAGATGAGGGTGTGGCTAACTGATGAGGCCTTATAAGGCTGAAATAGATCTATTGTAGTCTCCCAATGGGCAGCAAAGGGTCTGCTGGCTGCCAGAAATATATATTTGCCATATAATGGCAAAGTTGCTTGTCCCAGCTTCTGCCAACCTAGCAGTTTGAAAGCACGTAAAAAAGGCAAGTAGAAAAATAGAGACCACCTTTGCTGGGAAGGTAACAGTGTTCCATGTGCCTTTGGTATTTAGTCATGCCACATGACCATGGAGACGTCTTCGGACAGCGCTGGCTCTTCGGCTTTGAAACAGAGATGAGCACCGCCCCCATAGTCAGGAATGACTAGAACATATGTGTGAGGGGAACCTTTACCTTTACCTATGTGGGACATTATCCATTGAAGGTACTACAATGGCTGACAAACCCCTTAGATATCAGCAGAGAGGTACAGAAAAAATTCTAACCTTATTGCCAACTAGAGCTCTTCCAAATTCTTGTAGTACAGACAGGATAGACCTAGCACGAGATAACAGGGTCAGTAGCCTAAAATCCTTAGTAGGCATGCAAGGAGAGTTGAATATTTCCTTAGAATGAAGAATGAAATATGTAACAAGGAAAGCAAGGCCTGAAGAAAAAAGAAAGGAAAAAAGAAACGAAGAAAGAAAGAAAGAAAGAAAGAAAGAAAGAAAGAAAGAAAGAAAAAAAAAGGAAGGAAGGAAGGAAGGAAGGAAGGAAGGAAGGAAGGAAGAAAGAAAGAAAGAAAGAAAGAAAGAAAGAAAGAAAGAAAGAAAAAAGGAAGGAAGGAAGGAAGGAAGGAAGGAAGGAAGGAAGGAAGGATGGAAGGAAGGAAGGAAGGAAGGAAGGAAGCCAAACACTTTCATTCAGTTCACATGCAGCTTTTGAAAGCTTTGGAGGGGGGGGTTGTTCTAAGACCATTTTCAGAAGTTACCCCTGAATTACAGAAGTTACAGAAAGGAAAAAGTATTCATACCACAGAGGAATAATCATATCCACTGCATTTAATCTGTTTCAATTGAATGTAAACTGAAACCAAAGTCAAATTAAATGTATTTTTTTGTTTTTGTAGAAATGTATTCTACACATTTCTTTATCGTTAGTTCTGCTATTTTTGAACCAGGATCCACGGCACATTATTTAAAGCCAGGTCAGTCTCCAGATCCTCCACCCTCCACCTCCAAAAAGAGAGAATCTTGCATATTGCTCTTATAGGCAATGCTAAGAAAATTGGCTAACAGGCAAAACCTGGAAATCTCCCAGTTTTATATCTCTTATGAATTCATTAGGTTGCCTCGGGCAAGGCGCTATTTTTCAGCCTTAGCCATGATATCATCTGTAAGGTAGGAATAATAAGGCTTCTCAACTTCGCCCAAAGGAAAAGATTTAGAAAACGATAATGTTTTTTTCCCCCCTAAACTCAGAAAGTGCTTCTTTCACTTTTTTTTTCTTTCCCTCTTCTACTTTTCCCCAATTTTGGTAGGTAACTCACTACTTCTATTAAAAACATAATAGTTGCAATAGTTGCACTACTAAACAAATAGTTGCACACACACACACACACACACACACAGGAGTCAACTGTGGAGTCCTTGGTGCTCTTCAAGTTTGAAAGTTTGCTTGTTCAAATTTCATTATCCACCGATAACTACAGTATCTCTAGTTGGGTACTGAAATACTACTGTAACGCTCTCTACATGGGGCTGCCCTTGAGGACCACTCGGAGGCTTCAGCGGGTGTAAAACGCGGCCACGCGGGTTGTGATGGGAGAATCCCGATACTCCCATGTAACACCTCTCATGTGCGACTTGCATTGGTTACAGGTTGCCTTCCGGGTGAGATTCGAGGTGCTGGTGATGACCTATAAAGCCCTACATGGCTTAGGCCCAGGATATTTGGCGGACCACCTGCAGCCAGCAACAACATCCCATCGCCTAGTTCACGCCCATAGGGAGGGCCTGCTCAGGGTGCCGTCGACGAGACAATGTCGGCTGGTGGCCCCCAAGGGTAGAGCCTTCTCTCTGGGCCCACCCACCCTCTGGAATCAACTTCCCTTGGGGCTTCGGCTGGCCCCTGACCTTCACACCTTTCACCATGAATTAAAAACTTAGTTATTCGAGTCCCCCGGCCTGGACTGATGGGGTTTTTTACGGTTTTTTAATTGTATCTGATTTAATTAGGCATTTTAACTTGCATTATGGATTGTGGTTTTTATTGTTGTGAGCCGCCCTGAGTCCGTTGGAGATAGGGCGGCATATAAGCCTAATAAAATAACAAAAATATCAAAATCTTCAAGCAAACCAATAAGCTCAGAGAGCACCAAGGACTCCACACACATAATTACTAACTACACACACTAACTACTTTTAAAAATCATTATTTAAAAAATCCATAACATACTATCATTTCAGGAACATCCACTCCGTTCACAATAAATTTAATAGAATATTAATCATGGGAAAGAGCGGCGTGGTGGCCTAGTGATGAAGACGCTCGCCTCCCACTCGGAAGGTTGAGAGTTCAATCCCTGGTAGCGGCAAATGTTTCTCTCATAGGGCGCAAAGAAAAAAAAATCTGCTGTGAACTCTGTGTAGGCACCAGGAAGGGCATTTGGCCAGTAAATGCTCAGCTCCATCCAGTTGCCCCAACTCTACCCCGAATTAAGGGATTACAGCAGTGGTGGGTTTCAAAAAATTTTTCTACCAGTTCTGTGGGTGTGGCTTGGTGGATGTGGCATGGCTTGGTGGGCATGGCTTGGTGGGCATGGCAGGGGAAGGATACTGCAAAATCCCCATTTCCTCCTGATCAGCTGGGACCTGGGAGGCAGAGAATAGATGGGCGTGGGGCCAGTCAGAATTTTTACTACCGGTTCTCCGAACTATTCAAAATTTCCACTACCGGTTCTCCAGAACTGGTCAGAACCTGCTGAAAGCCACCTCTGGATTACAGGGTTGTAAAAGGGAGTTTTAATCATGGGAAAATGTTAAGAAAAAACAAGGTTAAGGTCCAAAAGACAATCAATCATTTATGGGGTCTCTATTTCCTATTTCAGAATGAGTTCAGAATTGTATCTCCATCCTGGTCAAGCACCATAACTGGTGAAGTAAGCAGTAGATGTCAGCCTTCTTACAGTGTTAGATCCACTGCTGTACCCAGAAGGAACACAAGGAGATCACTTAACGATCCGATATACATACATATTCGTTGCTAAACAGAAAAAAAGAAACTATGAGTTGCTCCGAAGGATTGGTTCCCGTAGAATTTTACCAAATCAAGGCTATCCGCATATTTTTACTCCTGCTATTTGATGCTTATTAATTACGTGGAAATAATGAAGGAAAGGATGATCATTTCTAACTTAATGCCTTTAGAAGAAAGTTGGTTGCCAAGAGTATCTTCAAACACAACAACGATGTTAATAGATGACTAGAAGAAATGTGCAGTGAAAGTTTATAACACTGGGTGGCACCCCACACAAATAGGCATGCTCATACCTGACCTAGGAAAGCATATGAGTGTTATAATTCAATTCTCTGTGTTAACCCTCTCCTGCTTGGCTCACCTGCTCTTACAGAGGGATGCAGATGCAGGTGTGCAGAGAACCAGTGGTAAAATTATATGAAACCCACCACTGAGGATAATGCAAAGTTACCTAGGATTGAAACTCACTAAACAAGAGTGGGGTTGATTCTGAGTAAACTTATATGAGATCATTGCAACTCATGTGACTTCATTCCAAATTTTCAAGTACTTTACCCCAGTTCTAATTCTCTTCTATTTTCACAGTAAGGAAAACATGGCAATGAACGTCAGGATCTTCAGATTAACTTCTGAAATTAAACCGCTCTGAGTAACGGAGTGGTTTCAGAATCTCGTGTTGATGACTTTGAACAAACTCTCTTTTCTAACCTGCATAATTCTCAGATAATTGTTGTCACGGAGATTTAAAAGAAATGTGCACAATGCACATCCTTGAATACATTAGATGTTTAAACATTGTCTGGAAGTTGAGACAGCCATGCAGAAGGGTGGCGGGAAGAAGCAAAGAAGGAAGTGTATATGGATTGTGGCATCACAAGGCAGACCCTGTGACTTATGTCTTTGCTCCCAAAGTTAGAACTCATCTGTGGATTGTCCTGTGATGTGATTCCATTTTTAGTATGTCACAATTTCTTTCTTTCTTTCTTTCTTTCTTTCTTTCTTTCTTTCTTTCTTTCTTTCTTTCTTTCTTTCTTTCTTTCTCCCTCCCTCCCTCCCTCCCTCCCTCCCTCCCTCCCTCTCTCTTCCCTCTTACTTTACTTTACTTTCCCTTCTCTTCCCTTCCCTTCCCCGCCCCTCCCTTCCCTTTCTCCTTTCCTTTCCTTTCCTTTCCTTTCCTTTCCTTTCCTTTCCTTTCCTTTCCTTTCCTTTCCTTTCCTTGCCTTGCCTTGCCTTGCCTTGCCTTGCCTTGCCTTGCCTTGCCTTGCCTTGCCTTGCCTTGCCTTGCCTTGCCCTGCCGTGCCCTTTCCCTTTCCCTTTCCCTTTCCCTTCCCTTCCCTTTTTCTTTCTTTCTGTGCTTGCCTGCCTGCCTGCCTGTCATTGAGATTAGTTTCAGATGCCAATATTAGTAGTAGCATATGCCCTTGTAAATAAATAAAGTCATATATCCTTGAATGAACCACTTTTACACATTTTAGCGAAGAAGCTCAACTTGTTCTGAAACGAATCCTTCCTCCCATCCTCTTCCCTTTGGACTCAATCAAACAGCCCAGGGTATGAAAAAAGATGGACACTACATTTCAACCACATCACAAAGGAACTCAATGAGTTCTTAAAATCCTATAACAAGTCTGAGTTCTCCGGCAGTGCTGGAACTGAAGACACAGGATCAGACAAAGAGGAGGAATTGATCTCAAACAAGAAAGAATGTCAACAAGACTCCCAATTTGCAGTTGACAATTTGAGGCCAGATCAGAGGGCTTTCTTCTCCGGTATTTAAAAGTAAGTTATCTATAACACACAGACTTGACTTTGATCCATCCTTTGCCACACAAAGGAAATTGAGAGATAAGTGTATTCAATATTATGGGATGGTAGCCTCTAAGGCACCAAAACCTTGGGGGATGCAATGTAATTGTTATCAAATGTTCTATACATGTTTAAGATACTCTCTTTTGTTCTTTCTTGAACTTCTCTGCAACAAGCAATGAAATGGAGAAGAAGGGAGGCAGGGCTCTCTTTTTTAGGTCTTTAAAGAATTCAAATAACAGAGTTATTATTCTGAATTACTGAGAAACTAAACAAAATGATACTGCCTAGTGATGACTAAGTCACTAGTGATTTGGTTTTTAGTCTGGGAGTTTCATATTTGACAAAAAGGTAATGGCTCTCCAAATACATATGAAGAACGGTTGCAGGAACTGGATGCGTCTAATTCTGTGATGGAGAACCTATGGCATATGAGCCGGAAGTAGCATGCAGAGGCATCTTTCCAGGCATGCCAGCCATCGCCTGTTGCTCTTCCAGGCCAGCTGGTCTTCACACGCATGGGAACACCAGAAACCAGAAAGCAGCTCTCTGCCACTGGTCTTTGTGCGCGCATGCATGCCAAAAACCAGGGGACTGGGTGACTTGCGCGCATGTGCATGCCAGAACCTGGAAGCTCAGTTTCCCAGCACGTGCATGTGTGCCACGGAACTGCTCTTCCAGTTTCCGGCACTCCCGCACGTGCGCGCCAGGGAGATGCTCTTCCGATTTCTGGCAGTCCCCCGCTCCCCCGTGCACATGCGTTCCCATTTCAGCACTTGGTGCCGAAAAGATTCACCAACGCTGGTCTAGTTTAATGAAAAGAAGGACTAGGGCTGAGATGATAGCAGTGTTCCAATATCACAGGGGCTGCCACAAAGAAGAGGGAGTCAAGCTAATCTCCAAAGCACCTGAGCGTAGGACAAGAAGCAATGGGTGGAAACTAATCAAGGAGAAAAGTAACTTAGAACTAAGGAGAAATTTCCTGACAGTTAGAACAATTAATCAGTGGAACAGCTTGCCTCCAGAAGTTGAGAATGCTCCAACACTGGAAGTGTTAAAGAAGAGGTTGGATAACGATTTGTCTGAAGTGGTGTAGGGTTGGACTAGAAGACCTCCAAGGTCCCTTCCAACTCTGTTATTTTATGTATGGAAAGTATTCTAAACACCTCTGTGTAGGCAGGTGAATAATTTTTGAACTATCAAACTTCTCCTTTACAAAAAACATAGATTGAATTGGTCAGCTTCTACTTAAGTTATAAGTAATGGATGAATCTGTATTTATATACAGAACATAGAACATAAAATCATAGAGCTGGAAGGGACCTCAGAGGTCTTCTAGTCCAACCCCCTGGTCAAGGCAGGATACCTTATATGATCCCAGTCAAATGGTTGTCCAGTCTATTTTGGGAAACTTTCAATGATGGAGTACTCGCAACTCTGGGAGGCAAGCTGTTCCATTGATTAATTGTTCTCACTGACAGACATTTCTCCTTACTTCTAGGTTGTATCTCTCCTTAACGCTCTTCCACCCAATTACTACTTATCCTGCCCTCTGGTGCTTTTGAGATGTTTCTACAGGTTGTATCAAAAAGTCATGACCCATAAGCTAATCACAAAACATTTGTGGGTTTATATTTACTTATTTTCCCAGGAAAAAAAAGAATGTTATTGTATTTAAGTATGCTGAAAGGTCATGCATTCAATGAGTAAAGAAGTGTTTAGAAAATGGCAACTCGTGGCATCTTTTAATGCAATTTATGTAAAAAAATGAATACAGATGGGAGGTTGAACAACTAGCCTCGTGGTGCGACCAGAACAATCTGGAACTGAACACACTCAAAACCATAGAAATGGTGGTGGACTTTAGGAGAAACCCTCCCATACTACCACCTCTTACAATACTAGACAACACAGTATCAACAGTAGAGACCTTCAAATTACTAGGTTCTACCATATCTCAAGACCTAAAATGGACACCTAACATCAAAAACATCATCAAAAAAGCACAACAAAGAATGTTCTTTCTGCGCCAACTCAGGAAGCTCAAACTGCCCAAGGAGCTGCTGATCCAGTTCTACAGAGGAATTATTGAGTCTGTCATCTGCACCTCTATAACTGTCTGGTTTGGTTCTGCAACCCAACAAGACAGACAAAGACTTCGGAGGATAATTAGAACTGCAGAAAAAAACAGTTGCTACCAACCTGCCTTCCATTGAGGACCTGTATACTGCATGAGTCAAAAAGAGGGCTGTGAAAATATTTACAGACCCCTCACATCCTGGACATAAACTGTTTCAACTCCTACCTCAAAACGATGCTATAGAGCATGTACACCAGAACAACTAGACACAAGGACAGTTTTTCCCTTAATGCCATCGCTCTGCTAAACAAATAATTCCCTCAACACTGTCAAACTATTCACTAAGTCTGCACTACTATTAATCTTCTCATCGTTCCTATCACTCATCTCCTCCCACTTATGACTGTATGACTGTAACCTTGTTGCTAGTATACTAAAGATTTATATTGACTGTTTCCTAGTATGATTTGATTGCTTATTTGTTCCCTATGACTATCATTAAGTGTTGTACCTTATGATTCTTGACAAATGTATCATTTCTTTTATGTACACCGAGAGCATATGCACCAAGGCAAATTCCTTGTGTGTCCAATCACACTTGGCCAATAAAGAATTTTATTCTAGTCTAGTCTAGTCTAGTCTAGTCTAAATTATCTCTCCTTTGTCGATACTTTGCATCTATCTCTATCTCTAACTCTAACTCCAGCAGCAGTGAAAGTGAGTTATCCAAGTATCAAAAGGAGGCCGACAATTATAATCTAGTCTATGCATGAACTTGTTCCAATTATTTAATTATTTCTAAAAGTTTTGCAGCCTTCTAACGGTTGTAAACATTTGAATATTGTAATATATTATAATTGGGGGTAACCTTGTTGCAATTTGAAGTTTTTTGTTGTGTTTCTACAGTTCAGACCTTTGGCTATAATAATAATAATGATAAAAAATGTATTGTTACTGCCTCTATCACTATATTTACCTATACACTGACTCTACATGCAAACCCCCGGGGAATTCTGTAGAACACATTTGATCTTTCAAAAGAAAACAGTAATCATACACTCAAGACGATGTTTTCGGTCAAGCCTTGGGCTTCAAGCCAGCATTTACAAAACTCTTCCTTAGGTACACAATTCATATTTACCTGCCACCTGCTTATCCTGACAAAAGCCACAGTAGAAAGATGACGTTTTGTTCTAACAAGAGAGAGATTCATGCAGTTCTGTTTGGGCAGCAGGAAAATACAATAGCTTCCTCTATCCAAAAGCACAGAGATAAAATACAGTATTTACCCAGCATCAGAAAACGGCTGTGGCTACTCAAAGTCACAGTGGTTGCCGAAATCTTTGAAAAATGTTGACTGAACGTCCCTCGTCTTGTTCTTCATTTTTGTCCTCTGTGCCTGGATACAAAATGCAAATCTTATCTGGCATTGCTTTCCGGGGCAGATACATTGAAGTTCGCATAATGCCAAGCTGTTCAAGCACACAGCTCTTCCTGATATAAAAAAGTGATGAGAATTTCACTAAAGCAGCATAGCGACTCTCTGAATAAATTCAGAGGAGATAGTTGTTGGGGTTTTTTTTCGGGGGGGGGCAAGATTATCATGCTAGTTTCTTGCGGGTGTGTGTGTGTGTTGGTGTTGGTGGGAGGTATGCCTTTTTGTTTTGTTTTTGAATGGAGTGTACATGTTCTGACCCAGCTCCTCAAACACGACAAACCCTCTGAAGTGAACTCGAAAGATGCCTTTATTAGGAGTTCTGACAGCCCCGGCAAAAAGTTTCTCTTTCAATACAGACTAACAAGTCCGTCTGGCTAGAGCAGGGGTCTATAACCTTAAACACTCAAATAGCCATTTGGACCTGTTTCCCACAGAAAAGAAAACACCGGGAGCCACAAAACCTCGGTGGCCATGGCCAACTCGACGTCACTCACTTTTACCAGTCAAATGACCCCCCCCAGCCACTCCTACCCAGCTGGTCATTAGGGCAGAGAACTGGTTGTTAAAAAACAACGGGAACCACAAAACCCTTTTGATCTCTCTCTCTCTCTCCCTCCCTCCCCCTTCCTTTCTCTCTCCCCTCTCTCTGTATCTCTCTATGTCTCTCTCTCTCCCCTCCCTCTCTGTATCTCTCTGTCTCTGCCCCAGCTGCTTCTCCATCCCACGTTGTTGCCCTTACCTTCTCAGGCCAGGCGAGGAGTGACTAGGAGGGGAGGGTGAGGGTTGGGGCCAGCCAGTGGTGGGATCATACTTGGTCTGTTGTGTGGATGTTTGGGTGGTTTAGGGGTGGGGAATTGTGGTGGGTGGGATTGTGTGTGGGGATTACGCGTGTTGGACCTGGTCTTTGGGTATTAAGGAAATTTCGTTGTATGTGTACACTGTGTATACTGTAACATACAATGACAATAAAGTTTATTTATTTATTTATCACCCAACAGGGAGCCACAGCAGAGGGCCCAAGGAGCCACATGTACTCTGGACCTGCAGGTTAGAGACACCCAGGCTAGAAGATGAATAGTTGTCTGCCACATCTATTCATCTCCACCCCCTGCCTTTTATCCCCAGAGCTAGGGTGGGGCCTCGCTAGAAGTAGTGGCTCTTCTGTCCCAAGGATCGACTCATGGATTTCCACTGCTCTCCTCTTCTCTGCCTTCTGCACATCTGAGTGTCAGGCACTGGACCCAGCTGTTCCTCCTCTTCCTCATCAGCCACCTCCAGACCTTGGGGCTGTTGACTCTCCATCTGAGGGCTGATGGATGGCCCAGGCTCTGCCTCTGTCTCTCTCTCAGTCAGCTCCATTCCCTCTTCCCCCTCAGAGGTCTCAGGTTGCCTTGCTGCTGACCCTGACCCCTGATTCGGGTGCTGGAGGGGCCGGCAGCTGACAAGCCACAACAGTACAATTAATGCTACAGTAACCTCACAAGTAATGAGTTTGGTTTGCTGTGAAGGCACCATGCTAGAAAACTAGGGACCATGAGTTCTAGTCTTAGCCTGGTCATGAAGCAGCTGGGTGAACTTGGGTCAATCATTCTCTCTCAGCCCTAGGAAGGAGGCATTGGTAAACCACTTCTAAAAACCACTCCCTTTCAGCAATTCCAAGAAGGTTCTTGGATTCTGATTCAGGTGACCCTGAGGGCACAGATAAACCAGCAGGCGGCCCCAAAAATCCTCAGAGAGCTAATGACCAACTTTCAGGGAGCTAACGACCAGATGACTGCAAGGAATATAAATCCTTTCATTCACCACCATTCAGTCAGAACTGAAAAAGCGTCTTGGATGAGAAGCAAAATGTTCTTCAAGGAAAAACTAAGGAAGTCCAGTTGCCTCTTGAAAAAGCGCCTTTGGGACAATTGTGACCTGGATGAATGAGAATCTCTTTAGCTACTTCTACAAAATGTTGCCAAGAAAACTATAGGGACTTGTCCAGGCAAGTGAATCTTATTGAGGATATTATTCACTAATAATATCAATAAACAATAACTAACACTTGTTTAGGGTCTAGGCTTCCCATGTTTATTAGATCAATCAATCAGAATAGAACTGGAAGGGACCTTGGAGGTCTTCTAGTCCAACCCTCTGCTCAAGCAGGAGACCCTAGACCATTTCAGACAAGTGACTGTCCAGTCTCTTCTAAAAAACTTACAGTGATGGAGCACCCACCACTTCTGATGGCAAGCTGTGCCACTGGTTAAATGTCCTCACTGTTAGGAAATGTCTCCTTAGTTCTAGGTTGCTTCTCTCCTTGATTAGTTTCCATCCATTGTTTCTTGTCTTTCCTTCTGGTGCTTTGGAAAATAAATTGTCCCCCTCCTCTTTGTGGCAACCTCTCAAATACTGGAATATTCCTATCATGTCCCCCCCCCCAAGTGCTTCTTTTTCTATAGACTAGTCAAATCCAAATCCTGCAACCGTTCTTCATATGTTTTAGTCTCCAGGCTTTTAATCATCTTAATTGCTCTTATTCACACTTTTTCTAAAATCTCAACATCTTTTTTTTTTTTTTGTAATGTGGTACCCAAAACTGGATACAATGTTCCAGGTGTTACTAAGGTTTTATAATGCAGCACTAATACTTCACATGATTTTGAGTCTATGCCTCTGTTTATACAACCAAGGATTGTATTAGCTTTTTTGGCTAAGAAGAAAAAAGAGATATAAACTGTAGTTTTACTCTAAAGAATGATAACTAAGGAAATGAAGCAGCCATGGGCATTTACCCTAATTTACAGAAGAAAGTCTTCTGTTTGTCATATAAAACGAAGACACAGACTAAATTGATATACAGGTAGCACTGCTTGTTGGATAAGCTCCTTTAAGCCAGTAATATTTAAACCTTCCTTATACTTTGCAAGTCTGGAAAGAATTAACGGAGTGCTCTTATATTGTCAGTTTCCTTATTTAAGAATCTCTTCTAATGTTGACACAAATAACCAGCAAAGGACATTATAGAAAATAATAGCCATAGCTAATTACAGATTGCAGCGATAATTACAAATGAAAGATTGATTTAAATCCATTTACCCATCTGACCTAAAGAAGCTGAGGCTGCAGCTGAATAAATGATCCAGGCCCTGGAGATCGCATCAGCCTATTCTCCCGTCAGTAAAGCCGTGCGATTCCATTAGCCCAAAGAAGGCATCGCGTCACGATTTTCCTGAAGAAGAAGGAGGCCAGGCAGTTCATTGCATTCGTGTTTTGAAATGGTAGCATCTGCAGAGTCAGCTTGTTATTAACACCGCTGCATCTATAAAGGAGATGGCTGACCCATGAATGGGATGCTTTGTCAGTTTGGCAACCCAAAATAAATAAATAAATGGAGATGAAGTGAAGCAGAGAATTCAAAGGGGCTCTTGATCGCCTCCTTTAAAATGCCAAGAACTTAAGCTGTCCTTTGTTGTCTTCTTCTCTATGCATGTGACGCGTTAGGAGGTCTGTCTCATTGTACCATAATTCAGGGATTGTTCGGTCCATCCACAGCGCCTCTCCCTGAAAAGGGCAGCATGGGAGAGCTAATTCTGGCAATGAATGGCTACATAATTTAAGGTTTGTTCAAGGGTGAGGGAGCTCTCTCCAACTTGTTTTCAATCAGCAGATGCCAGGAGTTCCCAGGCCTACTTAGGAATGCATATTTTCACTTCTTCTGCTCCCACCGTTGAGAAGGGCAGAAATTTCACAGAAAGCCAACGATACCCTTTTCAGAAGGGGAGAATCGCCTGTTATGTTTCTCCTGACAACTGAAAGTCCTTGGGGGTTGGTAGACTTGGTGATGAAGATGCATTGAATGGGCATCTTTTTAAAAGAGGTGGGTTTGTCCTTAAGAAGGTACACACATACAGTAACATACGTGCGTACTAATTTTTGGTTTCATTCTGACCTAGGCTTCCCCAGCAGCACGAAGCCGAGTCCCCATTCCGATAAACTCCTTTTATTTAATTTACAATGAATTCCTCTCCGGCAAAGTCTTTCCTCTCCCACAGTCTTTCAAGACAGGTCACAATTACCAACCTTTATCAGGCTTGGAGAGTGACCAGGCTGATATCTTTCAGATGCCACACTGTAACAGACAATACTTGGCAAGAATGCAGGAACAGATCTTCACCAAATGAACTAATTGTCTCCTGCAAACTCCCCTCCCCTTCGCTCCTCTTTATTCCCTATGGGAGGGGCAATTCACCGTCCACCTGTGGCTTTACTCCTGAGTCGACCCTTGTTCCTTAACTGTTCCCTTCTCCTGGAAGCTCTGCACATGCACACACTGGAAACATGATCCAGCTGTTCTTTGCCCCACTGATGTCTGACTCCAAAGGCAGCTGACAACTGTCAGACATCCCTGGGCCCATCTCTGCCTCTGACGCAGAACACTCATCAGAGCCTTTCCCAGACTCCAGGACTGGCCCATGTTCCTCCCCAACCTCCTCACTGTCTGAATCTGCTGACAGATCCACTGGCAGGCCACAACAGGTTAAGCTTTCTTTCACTTATTATTGTAAGGGGAAAAAAACCTGCCTGTATTTATTGCTGTTAATACCTCTTCATCTGCTGATGTAATAACAATTAATAAAATACTTTAAAAGAGGTGGCTTAGAGGTGAAGACTCTCGCCTCCCACTTGGAAGGTTGAGAGTTCAATCTGAAGTAGCTATAGATGTCTCTCTCTCAGGACATAAGGGGAAAATGTCTGCTGTGAACTCCCTGTTAGGTATCAGGAAGGGCATCTGGCCAGTAAATGCTCAGCTCTAATCAGATGCCCCAACCCTACCCCGAAGCCAGGGATTACTGGATCGTAAAAATAAAATGAAGTACTTTAAAAAGAGGTAGTGGATGGGAAATTATACTGTAGATTTTTGGTTGCTCTAAAAGATTTTACAATGGCATGCAATGATCAAATGAAACATCAAATAACATAATTTCTGAAGGATAAATTAATTCACGATAGAGAATTAATTGGCAAACTTATTAGAACACCACACTGGTTGCTTATTCAGGACTGGAATATCCGTCTATCATTTAAGAAATATCTCAGCATGACTTGAAGCATGTTGAACCAGTCAGTTGGTCCTTTTAAAGGGGAGTGGATTTCTTTGTGGGTACGTGACCAGTGACAAAAAAGCATGTTCAATCTTCTTCCCTTTATGCTGATACCCACAGTCAGCCTCTAATTTGGTTCACTTGCTTAATTTATAAGTTGAGATGGGTTTCTTTAGCTAAAATGACACATAGCGACTAAAATATGGTGGCAGTGGCGAAGAGGCACCAGAAATGAAATAGAAAAGTCGGGAAGCAGTAAACTGTGAAGTGGCCAAAGCGATGTTTGAAAAGGAAAGGTAGTTTGCTCTGAAACTGTCAATTCAGTTCTGAGCTAAGTCGTTTCAAAATATTGATTTGACAAATGAACTTGATTTGATTTCAACTGTTGAATCAATCTGATGAAAAGCATACATGGGTATGCACAAAAGTCCATAAGGTCAGCAAATACACCAGATTTGCCCCATAGAATCAATTTGGAGATTCATAGAAGAAAAGGAAAATATCTCAGAAGATATGAAAAGGATATGGGAGAAACAGGAAGATAGCGGGGGAGAAGAAAAAGGGGCTAGAATAAGTAGTCCTAGAACAAAGCAACAGGGGAAAAGGATGAGGGGAGCGAAATGCAGAAGTCATAGTCAAAACATAGATGTAAAAGCAGATGGAATAAATGACCTAAAAGAAGTGTATGGGAGGCAACTTAAAAAAAAAAAAGATTAAAAATTTGGATGCGGGTGAAAGATGTGGGATAAAGGAGAATGAAAAGAAAAGGAGTGTGAAGCAAAACATTTTATGAAAGCATTTTAATAATGTGCATGAATATTGGAACTATATAACTTGAATAATTGTTTATATGTGGTATAAGAGATAAAAAATATTTTTGAATATATGTTAGGAATGCAATAACATAATGAATATAAGAAATGAATGATTAGAGAAAATATATAGAAAAAATAATGTGATTACTAAAGAAAAACTAGAGAAAGTTTATGATTGATATATTGGAATATTGAATAATGAAGAAAGGAAAGATCACATCTTTGATTATTAGAATTATAAGGGAAAGGGGAAAAAAAGAGGGCTAAAATCCTAGAATGTGCCGAGAGGAACAAATTAACAAAAAAGCTCAAAGAAAAGGAAGATACGGAATATTATATAATCTGGAACAAATGTGTAAGTGGCTAGAGACTAGAAATAATGGATAATAAAAAATAGGGGTGAATTTGAAAATGGAAAGCACGAATATGATAATGTATAGAATGTATAAAATCAATATGATTGTTAAGAAGTATAATGTAATTAAAAGAGAAAGGGACAAGATGAAAATGAAATAGTATAAAGGGAATTGGGGGAGAATGTAAATATTAGAAAATGACCATCAGGTGTTTGTCATATTGTGTTATAATAAAAATAAAAATAAAAAAAAGAAATGTATGAAACCAAGGAATCAAAACATTCACAAAATGAGATGTAGAAAAGAAAAAAGAAAAAATTTATGGAAAAAAAATCAATTTGAAGATTCGTAGATGTGATGAGTAAAGCTGACAAGGTCATTGGATGATGTCCTCTCTCTCCTAAATCTTCCAATGAAAGTTTTGCACAGCTCTAGTCATTGGGTCAGGTCTCATCTATAGGGCAGGTCTAAAAATGGGGTAGGAAAAGCAATTGTCACAACTTCAGATGTCTAGGAAACCCTAAGAGGAAAGCAAATAAAAAGGAAGAGGATGCTGCCAATGAAATTTCAAGCTGTTCCTGACAACAAAATAAAGGTATTCAGAACTGAATTACCAGCTGTTTGTCTTTTAGCCCTGTGGAGTGTAACCGATCAATCACCATATTTTTCATAAAAAATAGCTGTATGAAGGAAGCCATCATTTCTCTATCATTCGGGGGGAATTAATATAAACACATTCCTTCACTGAGAGAAAATATATGCAACTTAACTTCTGGTTTGCTTGAAGTCCACCTACCAAACTCTCAAAAGACCATTAAATACTATTTTTCCTTGGGTTTCCTCCCAATGAAAGAAGAAAGAGATGCTTTGGCCATTACCCTTAATTTCTCCAGAATTTTATGCATAATTGTATTCATGGCCATTAAGACGCATTGCTAGGACTCTCAGGAGCAAAGTTGAAGAGGAAGATCATTGCAAAGAAGACCACTCATTAATCCTCAACTGATTTTTCCAGGAAGACTTGGGTTTAAAATTTAGAATAGGATAGAGTCAGAAGGGACCTTGGAGGTCTTCTAGTCCAGCCCCCTGCTCAGGCAGGAGAACCTATACTATTTCAGATAAGTGGCTGTCTAGTGTCTAGTGTCTTCTTAAAAACCTCCAGTGATGGAGCGCCCACAATTTCTGAAGGCAACTTCTGTTCCACTGGTTAATTGTCCTCACTGTTAGGAAGTTTCTCCTTAATTCCAGGCTCCACCACATTATCTATCTCCAATTTACAACACGTTCCTTTCAACAGTTCCAAGAAGGCTCCACACGAATTTGCACCACTCAGGTGACCCTGATGACACAGATAAACCTCCAGGTGATCTTAGTGACCCATTAAAAGAATGCAAATGTCCAGCTGTCTGCAAGGAGTATAAATCCTTCCATTCCCCCACCATCCAGTCAGAGCTGAAGAAGCTTCTTAGATGAGAAGTGAAATGTCTTCAAAGAAAAACCAGAACGTCCAGTTGCCTTTTGAAAAAAGCACATTTGGGATGTCTTAGCAGGAGGTTTCACCATGCCTATAGAAGAGTGGCATGCCGAGTTCCATAAATAAATAAATAAATAAATAAATAAATAAATAAATAAATAAATAAATAAATAAATAAATAAATAAATAAATAAATAAATAAATAAATAAATAAATAAATAAATAAATAAATAAATAAATAAACAAACAAACAAACAAACAAATAAATAAATACATACATACATACATACATACATACATACATACATACATACATACATACATACATACATACCATCAGATCAAAGCAGAAGGGAAAAAAAACTGTGCTACAGAGGTTTGGAATGATTCCATCAACTCCAGATAGAAAATAGGTGATTGTCTATGGATTATTTACCACCGGTATTTAAAAGACTCTTTTCCAAATCACAATCTGGTAGATTGCTTGGCAGAATCCAGAAAATCAGGATTAAGTAATCTTAACTACTACTCAACGGCGGTAATAAGAGCAGTGATGCATCCCAGAAGAGAAGCTGCCAAGTAGGTATGTGCACACTGGGAAATAAACTTCCGGTTTCCGGCACATGCTTGCGCCCCCGGCCACCTTGTCTTTTGGTTACTGGCGCGCATGCATATGTGAAAATCAGCTAGCCAGCGTGCATGCGCACAACAGAAACTGGAAGACCAGCTCTTCCGGTTACTGGCACTGCTGCATACACAAAAAATAGCTGACTATCGCGCGTGCATATGTGCTAGAAACCCAGAAGAGAAACGGGCAATGTCACACGTGCCAGCCGAAATAGCTCCGCATGCCACTTCAGGCACGCATTATCATGGCTCTAGAGCCATGATGGTGAATTTATGGCACGTGTGCCACAGGTGGCATGTGGAGCCATATTAGCTCAGCTCTGGGGCTCATGCGCGTGCCGGCCAGCTGATATTTGAGCCTTCTGGGCCCACCAGAAGTAGAGAAACAGGCTGTTTCCTGCCTCTGGAGGGCCTGGAGGGGTGGGGAAGGCCTGTTTTTCTTTCTTACCTGGCTCCAGATCCTCTCTATACATCTGGGAAGGGCGAAAACAGCCTTTCCCACTCCCTTGGAGGCCCTACGGAGGCTGAAAGGGCCCATTTCCTGACTCCCGGTGGGACAGGAAGTGACATTTTTTCCTGTCCCCAGCCTCCAGAGACTCCTAGAGAGGCTCCTAGAGACTCCTAGAGAGGCTCCAAGAGACTCCTAGAGAGGCAATCATGTGCCAGGAGTGGGGGTGGGTGGGGTTGCGTGCACATGCACGTGGGCACATGTGCACGCGACACTTCCCCGCCCCCCTCTCCTGGCACATGATGGCAAAAAGGTTAGCCATCACTGCTCTAGAGGCTATAGCTTCTTAGCCATTTTGTGATGGTGAAAGATGTTTTGGTCTGAATCAGAGAAGACAAAGTTATTGGGCCCAGCTCACATCCAATTTGCGCTTTGAGCCTATAAAAAAAGCAACCTAACTTGACTCCAGAGTCCCTTCTACCTACACTTCTACAGGGCCAAGTCACCAACTTGTCAAAACAAATTATCCAGGTCTTTACTTTTAACACCACCTTTGGGTTTTTTTTCTCTGAAAACTCCAGTCAGGGATGTCTGCATTAGTGAGATAATACCGTGAAAAAGCACAGAGCAATATCTCTGCCATTGAAGAACAGCAGAAATAGAGAGAGAGAGAGAGAGCAAAAAAGTGATTTCTACTCTTATTACTTCTCCCCATCCCAATTAAAATCTGTAGAAATTGAGAGAGGGGGAAAAAATCATACCACTCTTTCTTCCCCAAGCAAAGATTTAATATCCCTTACCCAGCATCAGATGTTTGTCAATAATTTACTGAAAGGTATATTTCATTCTAAAAGCATCTGGCCAGCTTGCTGTGTACAAGATGATCAACAAAGAGATGCTAAAGGAAATTATGAACAAGTGTGCATTATATGTGTGTGCGTCAGGGGTGGGTTCCACTTATCGTATTTTTCAGAGTATAAGATGCACTTTTTTCCCCAAAAAAGAGGGTGAAAATCTGGGTGTGTCTTATATCTGAATGTAGCCTCACCCAGCTTCTCAAACGGAGGTTTCAGAGGCTGAAAAAAACATCAGTAAGGAAGCTTCAGAAAAAAAGCCCCCAAACTGAGCTTCAGAAAAAAAGCCCCCAAACAGAGCTTCAGAAGCTTTTTTTCTGAAGCTCTGTTTCGGAGGTTTTCAGAGGCAGAAAAAAAAAGCAAAAAAAGCAAGGCACAGAGCTCACAACTAAGGAACCTGTTGCTAAAATTCACCTCTGGGAACAGCTGATTGGGGGTATTCCAGGAGGCCAATCCACCTGCCAATCAGCCTTTTTCTTATTTTCCTCCCCCAAAACTAAGGTGCATCTTATACTCCAGTGCGTCTTATACTCTGAAAAATACCTTTACTACCGGTTTGCAACGGGAGCTTTTGCGCATGTGCAGATTTCCCATGATGACGTCCGGGCAGATGGTCGGAGCCTCTCGCCACCATTAGTACCGGTTCGCAAGAACTGGACCAAACTGGGAGCAACCCACCACTGGTGTGCGTGTATAGGTAGTCCTCAACTTAATGAGCACAACTGAGCCCAAAACTTTTGTTGCCAAGTGAAACATGTATTAAGTGAATTTTGCTCAATTTTTACGACTTTTTGTGCCAGAGTTGTTAAGTGAATCACTGCAGTTGTTAAGTTAGTGATACGGTTGTTAAGTGAATCTGGTTTCCCTGTTGACTTTGCTTGTCAGGAGGTCACAAAAGGGGATCACCTGACTCTGGGACACTGCAACCGTCAGAAATATGAGTCCGTGGCCAAGGGTCTGACTTTTGATCATCTGACTATGGGGACACTGCAACAGTTGCGTGAAAAAGTCATAAAAAATCTTTTTCAGTGCTGTTGTAACTTTGAATGGTCAGTAAATGAACTATTGTAAGTCAAGGACTACCTGTACTAATGTCTGTCTGTCTGTCTGTCTGTCTGTCTGTCTGTCTGTCTGTCTGTCTATCTATCTATCTATCTATCTATCTATCTATCTATCTATCTATCTATCTATCTATCTATCTATCATCTACATCTATCTATCATCTATCTATCTATCTATCTATCATCTATCTATCTATCTATCTATCTATCTATCTATCTATCTATCTATCTATCTATCATCTATCTATCCAGTAGTGGGTTTCAATTTAGTTTGCTACCCGTTTGCTCCCACGCGCGATGCTCTGCGCATGTGGAGAAGTGTCTAGGTGGATGGGTGAAGCTTCCTGCTGCTGCCGCTACCAGTTCGTCTGATCCGGGGTGAACTGGTAGCAACCACCACTCTATCTATCTATCTATCTATCTATCTATCTATCTATCTATCTATCTATCTATCTATCTATCCATCCATCCATCCATCCATCCATCCATCCATCCATCCATCCATCCATCCATCCATCCATCCATCTATCTATCTATCTATCTATCTATCTATCTATCTATCTATACCTTCTCTCTCTTTCTCTCTCTCCCCTCCCTCCCCCTCTCTCATCTTGACCCTGATATTTTTTTAGAAATGTATATTTTGAGAACATTAAGGTCTACAAACTGTAGACTGTCTACAAACACTCCATAGTTGAAATCATTACAGGAAAAAAAAATTATGAACAAGACTAAAGGAAACTAAAGGAAAAACAAATAATTTAATGGCTGACTTCAATCTTAGTAACCTTTTAAGTCTACAACTATTTATCCCATTGAATGACATCCTGATGTTGCTGGGATTCTTTGGAATCTGTCTAATTTTGAATCCATGGTTGTGTGTGTGTGTGTGTGTGTGTGTGTGTACTACTATTGACCCATAAATCTAACAAACGAAGTTGCCAATTTTTTTGACAGCAATTCTGACCACTGCTATGTACTTTTATTACCAGACATGGCCGAACAAATGGGGGAAATATGTCCCATAGACTAATAAATTGCCCCATTAAAAAGTTCTCAATTTGACCCAACCTTGAAAGGCTAAATGCAGCTGCCAGCTCAATCTTATCATTAAATTTCTGCAAGGGTTCCAATGGGTAGATTCCTGGGAGAAGGTTTTAAAATGACCAAGGGAGCCCAA
Source organism: Pantherophis guttatus (assembly GCF_059756535.1). NCBI lineage: Eukaryota > Metazoa > Chordata > Lepidosauria > Squamata > Colubridae > Pantherophis > Pantherophis guttatus. The sequence continues at coordinate 122,101,765 of NC_142067.1, read as the reverse complement.
TTTGTCCACCCAATTTTTAGAATGAAGCTTGGCTGTCCAGCAACAATCAAAGCTCCATGATTCCCCAAGGAATTAATTAGGGTGGGCCATTAACTAGACTGCCCATTCTCTTCGCTGTATTGATGCTGACCAAAGCATCAACCCTAAATTACAGTTGGAGCCTTTGAACTTCTTTGTTCTTTCTTGCGCAATGTTTCCAACAGTGATGCTAACGCGATCATAGGTGAAAAATACATCAAATGTGTTTTGGCCAGAATCAATTAAATATCTAAAAGCGGGTATTTCCTCAACCCAATCTTGGCAAGACTGCAAATGTTGAATTACAATGAAGCATTGAGAGAAGTCACCTTGCTTGGATGTGAAGTGTCTTCAGATGTCCTTTGTGCTTCAAACAGACAAAGCTAGTTTGCCCTTCAAGTCTCCACTCTAGTTGGAAGAGCTTGGCATGTTTACCTGCCAAGGTGAGACATCCAAACTTGACATACTGTAACTATTGGCTAGAAAAGAGTTCAGCAACCTGTGGCTCTGGAGCCACATGTGGCTCTTTCACCCTTCTGCTGTGGCTCCTTGTCACTCAGAATATGTTTCACAACCACCAATGTGCGACACCCGCTGGCACGCGATTTATTGAGTTTTTCAACCCGGGTAGGCCAACCATGGATAAATCCAAGAAAAGAAAAGTTTCAGAAGAAAACAGAACATTTAATTCAACTACACATGCTAGTTTTGTGGCCGCTCAAGAAATAGTCAGGCACGGGAAGGGTTTTGTGGCTCCCGGTGTTTTCTTTTCTGTGGGAAACAGGTCCAAATGGCTCTTTGAGTGTTTAAGGTTGCAGATCCCTGGACTAGAAGTACCACGATACCACTCATATTAGGTATTTGTTTTCATTTTCACACAATGAAAATGAGAAACGGCAAGAGAATAATGACACTGCGAAGCTGTTAATATCTATATTTCGTTTTGCTGCCTATTCTATGGATATTAGTACATCTGTCCTTGAAAAACACCAATATTGGCTGGAGAATTACCCAGAGGTGGTATTCAGCCGGTTCGGACCGGTTCAAGCGAACCGGTAGCAGAAATCCGCCCTGGCTTTATGCTATCCTATTTAGGCACATTTTTGAGGCCGGGCGCATGCACAGAAGCGGGCAAGGCTGGGCCCATGCATGGAAGGTGTGCATGCTCACATTTTCGGTGTTGGGCGAACTGATAGGTAAACTGTGTGAATCCCACCTCTGGAACTACTAAGATTTTAAAGCACTGTTTGGGGTAGAGCAATTATCACTGTTAGATAACCAAAAATGTATGTGCCAACATTACTGGAAATGTCATTTCGGAAGCATGTACTTTTTATACTTTTTATCCTATAAATCATTAGGAATACCAGAGACTGACACAGTGAGCAAAGGACTCCCTCTTGGGATTCATCTTTATCTCTGTTGTGCTTTTTTCTCGTTGGAAGATAAATATTCTTAGTCTGTCCTCACTGGCCCACCTCATATTGAAAGAACAGTATTTCTGTCCTTCTTTTTTCTATCGTCATAACTCAAGACTTCAAGGAAACGTTCCTTGCCCTTTTACGCTGCCTGGGGTAAGCAACAAAATTGTAGATTTTGGTTTCTTCTTACTTGCATTAGATTTGGATTGTCATCCCTGTGCCGGTTGCAAACGTTTTTAGCTGACACTATAGGGCAGCAACGCCTGACTTCTGGTGCCATCTAGTGTTCATCAAGATGTTTGCAACTCAAATGTAGTATCTCTAGTACTATTGAATCTCGGAGCCATTATTCTGTATCATTCCTTATTTTTGCTACAAAGTAAGTCTCTAAGCTTTAGATTTCAGATAAAATCTGGGAACAAACTTGAACGGTTAGTTTAAGGAGGTTTTTTCCAAAAGGAAACTCTTAAGTATGTTAATAAGTATGTTAGGTATTTTAATAACATAAACAACATTAGTAACATGGTCTGCAGCCAGTCAAAACAAAACATAATAAAAGTTTGAATTAAATCACACAATAGTGCAACTAACATTCTTGAATTGCCAAGCAAGCAGAATTATTGTAGAAAATCTGACACTGATGCCAGAAAGTGTTTGATATTGATCAGGAAATAAAAAGGTAACTTGAAATTGAGCTGCCCACAATGAACTGAATTTGACAGTGTAAATTTGCCTCTGAACTCACTACAGCAGATAGCGATTCCTTAGATTTAATTTCCTGCAATGAATATTATGGTCCATAGAGAATTGAAACATCCTCCTCCTCTTTCTCTACATGGGTAGAAATCAACTTGGGGGACAACACTGATTTTTTTTTTTTACCCATTCCAAATTGTATATAAATGGAGAGCATGTAGAACATAAAAATATGTATTTTGAGGGCTGAGATTTCAAAAGAAGCCCCTCCCCTCCCCCTCCCCTCCCCTGTTTCTTTCTGAAGCTCCTTCCCTTCTGTTCCCTTCTGTTCCCTTCCTTTCCCATCCCTTCCCTGTTTCTTTTTGTTTAGCCAGCTATCTTTTTTTCCGTAAATCATGTTGTTAAAGATAGAATATCACAACAGCTGCTGCTACAGCTTCTCCAGTAATAGTGTTCTCCACAATGGGAGGATCTTTGAAAAATGGAGTTGATTTCTTCCTCCTAATCTAAAAATATGGGTTGTCACAGGTGTACAGAAACTGCAACTCCTGGTGGCATTCTCCATCAATTTGTTTGGATGATTATTATACCTACGCCTTGATAACAACTGGTTTCTTTCCTCTCTTTTTTTTTTCCTGGATAGTTTTACAAAAAGTCATAAAATACTCTGACAGGAGCACCTGTGAAGACTGAAGACACAACTCACACAAGTGGCGTAAAGGCAATTAAAAAATAAGGTAGAGTTTTTTTAAAAAATGATGTCCATGGACCATGAAGTCTATACTCTATCTATCTATCTATCTATCTATCTATCTATCTATCTATCTATCTATCTATCTATTATCTATCTATCTATCTATCTATCTATCTATCTATCTATCTATCTATCTATCTATCTATCTATCATCTGGTATATGTAAACAATGCCATTTTAATAGGACAACAGAAAAGAGAAGAATATAAAGCACGCAGGACTTCACAAATGTTTTTGGGTTAATGATCAAATGTACATTTTATTTTAGATGACAAATCTCAGATAAAGATTGTTTCTAATAGCTTGACTTGAGTCTTTTGGCTAAAATGTTCCTCAGAAACCTCTCAAGATGATCAGTACTCCCTCAGTTGAGTCTCCCTCAGCTGAGGACTACTCCCAGACTCCACCATTATTATTGTTGTCACTCGAGATAGCGACCTGGCCATGACTCACACCTGGATTTGAGTCAGTGAAAAATTCATATAGCATTCTAACTCACAATGCCATTATAGAGGCGTGATGGCTCAGTGGCTCAATGGCACTGGAGAAGGTCTATATTCTGGTGGTTTGAGCCCTAGTATTGCATGATGGAGTGAGCTCCCATCGCTTTCCTCAGCTTCGATCCACTTAGGAGCTTGAAAGCATGTAACATGCAAGTAGATAAATAGGTACCACTTCAGTGAGAAAATAATAAGAAAATAAGAAGAATAAGAATAGAAAATAATAATAAGAGCTGAAGTGGCACAGTGGTTAGAGTGCAGCACTGCAGGCTACTTCAGCTGACTGCTAGCTGCAATTCAGCAGTTCAAATCTCACAGGCTCAAGGTTGACTCAGCTTTCCATACTTCCGAGGTGGGTAAAATGAGGACCCAGATTGTTGGGGCAATATGCTGACTCCATAAATTGCTTAGAGAGGGCTGTAAAAGCACCATGAAGAGGTATATACTGTAAGTCTAAGTGCTATTGCTATAATGGTGTTTTGTGCCGTAGAGTGAATCTAGCTGAACCCGGACCTTCCCCAATGTGATGCCCAAGTGGAAGTGGTGGAGTGAAAAGCCCTGGAAGTCATTACAGAATGCCATTGAATCTTTCTGAGTATGGAGCTAGATTTAAAAAAAAAAAAAAAGAGGACAAACAAAAAAATTGGGGGATGAAGGGAGGAGGAGTTCCTGATTTTTAACAGCTATAACACGTGTTTGAGCATTAAACATCTAACCATTTCCACTTTCAGCTAGAGAACACATTTACTGTTCCCGGCTAAATTTAACACAACTGGAGTCCATTATTTTAAGATAAAGGTGTGCATTTATGCTGGGGCCTTGCAAGCTTTTTTGATAAAGAGAAGTATAATAATTTAATGCATTAGTTCCAAAATGATATTCGCGAGGAATTAGGCTGGCTTTAAAGCTTTCTCTCTTTCCCTGATATTCGTAGCAGGATTTCTACAGAGCACGAGCCTTATTATTCAAAGACATCATCTTAATTCTGAATTTTGGCTTGAGAGTATTGGCTACCACCTGCTACCAAGGCCAGACTGGAGTAATTATCTGCTGAATTTAATGGGAGAGAATTGTTTCTCATAAGACTTTACGAAGAAACTGTGCATTGCAATGAGTGAAGAAGAAACTTGAGTCTCTGTTTTCTGCCCCAGAGATGATGAAAGGTCAAGCATTCCCTAAATCTTAATGATAATGAAAATGAAAGCATAGTGAAATGATAATAAAGGGACAGGAGAATGTTTGGAAAATCAGCTCTAAGTTACAGGATGTACAATATTTTTCGGAGGATAAGACGCTCTGGAGTATAAGATGCACATTAGTTTTTGGGGAGGAAAACAAGAAAAAAAAATGCTGCCTCTGCCTACCAACATCCATCGGTATTCATCTGGCTAGCGTCCTTGCAGCAAAAAGCAAACAGCTGGGTCAGCTTCAGCACATTATCGCAGCCTGATTCAGCATAAACAGCTGATTGGCAGTTGCCGGAATGCCGCCAATCAGCTGTTCCAGGCTACGGGGATCGCCACAGCCCATTGCTGCCTCTGCAACTTGCATTTTTGGCCTTTGCACATCACATTTTGGCTCTGCCTCTCCACACTCCATTTTAGACCCGTTCCAGGCTGCCGGGATTGCCATAGCACATCGCTGCCGATTGCTGCCTCCACGCATCACATTTTCGGCCTTCGCACATCGCGATTTTGGCCTCCACATGCCCTGTTTTTGGCCTCTGCACGTCGCATTTTTGGCCAATTTCAGGTGGTGATCCCAGCTGAAAATGTGACACGTGGAAGCCAAAAATGGGGCATGCAGAGGCCAAAAACATGACACATGGAGGCGGCAATTGGTGGTGATGTGCTGTGGCAATCCCCGCAGCCTGGAACAGGTCTAAAATGGAGCATGCAGAGGCCGAAAACACAACGTGCAGAGGTTGAAAATGGCCAAATGGTGGGGGCCAGCAGGTTTTTTTTTTTTTAATTTGATTTATATGCCGCCCTTCTCCGGAGATTCAGGGCTGCTTACAATGTGCTCAGCAATAGCCTTCATCCTTTTGTATATTTATACAAAGTCAGCTTATTGCCCCCACAACTGGGTCCCCAATTTACCTATCTTAGAAAGGATGTAAGGCTGAGTCAACTTTGAGCCTTGGCGAGATTCGAACCTGCAGTAATTGCAGGCAGCTGGTCTTAATAAGCAGCTTAATAACAGGGTGCCTTAGACCACTGTACTATCAAGGCTCTTGGGGCTTTGACCACTGTATTACCAAGGTTGGGTGGGGCTTTGACAACATTTGGTGTATAAGACACACAGACATTTCCATCCATTTTTTTTGGGGGGGGTGCATCTTATACTCCAAAAAATACGTTAGTTTCCCTGGTGTTTATGGGGGAAGAAAAAGGGATATCGGGGAAAAAGAAAAGAAAAGAAGGATATATAAAGCAGAAAATATCCAAAACCATTTCTAACAGGTTTAGCTTTTCGTAAGTGTGAGTTCCTTGTGAAAAGTGGAATAAAGAAAATAGTGCTGATTTTCTGTGGAAATATGATTATGTATGGATAGCTACAATATATAGGAAGGTACAAAAAAACCCAGATGGTTTATAGTAGCTGCGCTGAAATCTCTTGTTCTCTTTACTTGCTTAAAGGATATTTGCTCTATGAGCATCCTTTAAGCAAGCGAGCATCCCAGTTTAATATCATTTCCCCATACGTATCTTATACAATTGAAATGTGCCCTAGAAATATCTTTTTTTCTCACTGATTCCCATGAAAATGTCTTTATCTCATCTCCAATCCTTGAATAAGGCAGAGTTAAGTAACCCTTTTTGCTGTACTGGGGTTATAATAGTTTTCCCTTTTCAGCTTATCACCATGGAAGGACAACCTCAAGTTGAGTTGATGGTCAATCATTCCCTAGGGCAGATCAAATTAATGCCAGAATAGATATTTGTAGATTTAAACAGGAGAGCAGTATAGGCCCTGTTATTACAAAGGCTCAAAACGTTTGCAAAATGTCACTCAGAAATCATTTCATTCCTCTTTTCCCCGAACATTTTTCTGTTTTTTCTACTGCCTGATATTTCTTTTTTAAAAAAATATTTTAATACATGTTTTCTTTAATATACATAAGTATTCAATAAACAGTATATTGTCTGAGACATTTTACATGTAAATCATCCTCATCATCATCATCATCATCCTCATCATCCTCATCATCATCTTTACTTTTATATAGTAATATTCTTCCCACTTCTAATTTCTACTTTTATTACCCAACCATTGGTAAAACAAATCCCAAGTTAAAAAATATCCTATCTCTTCTTTATTCTTTATCTTTAAAGTTAACCTATCCATTTCCACACCCTCTAATATTTTTTAAATTATACTTTCATCTGGAGGAGTTTCCTCATTTTTTCAATGTTGTGCAAATACAATTCTCGCTGCCGTCAAAATAGGTAATACTAAATGTACAATCCCTTTATTGCATTTTTCTGGCAATACTGCCTGATATTTCTAAAGGATTCTCTCAATCCAACTGACCACTTTTTAAGATCAGTTGTGGCTGGTGGATGTCGCCACCAAACTTAAGGACCAGGGATAGGAAGCTTCACACTCCTATTTTAAAAAACTTTGTTTTATACCATTGCTTTCAAGCACTGTTACTTTTATCATTGGGTTGAACTAGCCTGAAACACTTAAGCAATAGACTATACATTAAATAATAATTATGACCCAGGGTCTAGGCGAAATCAATACAATCATGCATAACTGCTGCAAAATAGTTTCCCCCAACCAGCAAAGATTAGCTACCATTTTAACGTGTGAAAGAACTAACCAATTAAATAGTGGGTAAGGTCAGGTTTTATTGATTGTAGCCACAACAAAATCTCTTGTGTTGTTTTTCCTTCCCCCCTCAAGACCTTCTTGTAATTGGACTATGATTTCCTTAAAACACTCTTTTTTACATTATTTTATTTCCAGAGGCTGTAGTTCTACAGCAATAGAGTACGAGTGGTCTTGCAACAACATAATGAGTCATTGACATAAAGATCAATACAACATATAAAACCTTGGAGCCAAAATGTAGGGGGCGGGGGAAGAATAAAATCATGGCAGATTAAATGGCTGCTATGTTTTTAAAAAGGATTTCGAACTCATAGAATGTATTTACTAATGCTTATGGCAACATAACAGAGAGAGGAATGTTTAACTTCATGCATGGCAAGGAGAGACACATTCAGCAAGCTAATATTTATTTATACATATAGCTGGGTACTGCCTACTTGAAAGCATTCAAGTTGCTTCACAATTTAAGGATTAAAAATACAAATACATAAAGGTAAAGGTTCCCCTCGCACATATGTGCTACTCGTTCCCAACTCTAGGGGGCGGTGCTCATCTCCATTTCAAAGCCGAAGAGTCAGCGCTCTCCAAAGATGTCTCCGTGGTCATGTGGCCATCATGACTCAACACCAAAGGCACACGGAACGATGTTACCTTCCCACCAAAGGTGCTCCCTATTTTTCTACTTGCATTTTTTACGTGCTTTCGAACTGCTAGGTTGGCAGAAGCTGGGACAAGGAACGGGAGCTCACCCCGTTATGCAGCACTAGGGATTCGAACCGTTACACAGCACTAGGGATTCGAACAGCTGAACTGACGACCTTCTGGTCGACAAGCTCAGCGTCTTAGCCACTAAGCCACAAATACATAGATGCGTGATAACTTTTGCGACCAATATTTCTGGTACTTGAACCATAGTTTATCATTTTTCTTTTTTTTTTTAGCAAGCAACAATGGAGAATTCTAACCCACCGTTCTTAGTTTGATTTGTTTATATTCATTAGATCAGGGAATGTGGATTCTGGCCCCAATTGAAAAATAGCTCCCAGCAGTGTAGAATTGTTGAAATCATTCTAAAATCCACAGCAGCTCTAACTGGATGGTTTGGTGCTTTTTTACAGTAATTGAGAGGCTATGCATAAAGTTGAAATGGGCAACTGTATGGTTTTCTTTTTTCACCTTAATTTAATGTCTGCTAGTGTTTGTCTCTAATCTCCATTTCCATCATCATTCTTTCCCAGCTGTGAGCTTTGGGAATGAGGACATCGCTTATGGTGGCAGAAGCTAAAGCACTTTGAGACAAGCAGTGATTTTCATTCTTTCTTTAGCTGAAGTGAAATAACCATGGAACAGTTCCATACAGAGTTTGTGAGTTTAATAATTAAAAACACTGGTGGTAGGAAAATACCACCAGTTTATAGCATTAATGCCATTGCCGTTAGCAATTGCTATATGTTATAAATAGTTGGAGTGTTAATGAAGTACATAAGTGGACATATTGTGCACCAGTTGCGCCCTTACTTGGACCAAGATGCCCTACGCACTGTTACTCATGCGCTGGTCACCTCCCGTCCTGACTACTGCAACACTCTCTATCTAGGACTGCCCTTGAAAACCACTCGAAGGGTTCAGCTGGTGCAGAATGCGGCTGCGCGGGTTGTGATGGGAGCGTCCCAACACTCCCATGTTACACCCCTCCTGCGTGACCTACATTGGTTACCGGTTGCCCTTCGGGTGAGGTTCAAGGTGCTGGTTATTACCTACAAAGCCCTTCATGGCCTAGGCCCGGGATATTTGTCAGACCCCCTGCAGCCAGCGACAATTCCCAATCACCCGGTGCGTTCGCACAGACAGGGCCTCCTCAGGGTGCCGTCGGCCAGACAGTGTCGGCTGGTGACCCCCAGGGGGAGAGCTTTCTCTGTGGGAGCACCCACCCTCTGGAACCAACTTCCTTTGGAGCTCCGGATGGCCCCTGACCTTCACTCGTTCCACCGCGATTTGAAGACCTGGTTGTTCCGCAGCCTGGACTGATGGGGGGAGGGGTTCTTAATGAATTTTAAATTGTTTTAAATTGGAATTTTAATTTTATATTGTCTTTAACTGTGCATCTTTACCGTTGTGAGCCGCCCTGAGTCCTTGGAGATAGGGCGGCATATAAATTGTATTATAAATAAATAAATAAATAAATTTTGTAGGGGATGATCAAGATGAGCCCAAGGAAGGGGTCAAATGTGTCATAAATCCTGAGTCCCTGTGAGCCTGCAAGAGATTCAAATCCAGCCCCCCTTTTTCACTAATCTCTAATCTCCCACTCATTTCCTTTAACTGACAGTTGGTCAGATTTTTGTAGAGAGCTTAAGCTTGCAATAAATCTTTATACTCATTTGAATTGCCTGAATCTCCTGATTTCCCCAGTGCTTGATACATATATCACTTTTTTGTACTTTGTCAAGGATTGTTTTACCAGAACAGTATGCATAATATTTAGCCATTTCCTGGAGTTGATTCATGTTGAACTAGAGGTCTCTAAAGGAGTGGGGACAGAATTGTGGCAGAGATAAGGAATCAGATAATAGATTCTAGACAGTGAAATCTTTCTGGAGAAAGGGGAGATCATGAGATCACCCACTTGTAATCCAGACATCTTTTCTCATAAATAGACTACAGGAATAAAGGTTTTTGTAGTCAATTTGTGAGTGCAGGAGCTGGAAGTGGAAGAATTTCAACCAAGCTCACAACCATAAGGTAGCTTTTATGTATGTAAGATCAGGGGTGAAATTCACTTACCTTCGCTACTGGTTCACAAATGTGAACATACGCACCTCCTCCACACACACACAAAGCCTTCTGTGCATGCCCAGAGGGTCAAAAATGGGATGTGATGACATCTGGGTGGGTGGGCGGAGCCTCCCACCACCGGCGCTACCAGTTTGCCCGGAGCCTGATAGAACGGGCTGAATTTTACCACTGTGTAAGGTTCACCGAACTTCTTTTCTTGATCACTTTTAGAAATGGCCTCCTAACTGTCTTGCAACTATTAATAAACTTTGGATTGACAAGTTTTAATGAACTGAGTGAGTTCCCTTTAATTCTTAACAAAAGTTTTAAAGGTAAGTTTAATGACTTACAATTTATTTATTTTTTGTTGAATAAACAACAAAATGGTGATTAGAAGATTAATTTTACAAAGATACAAACTGTGTAGGGGTCCATATAAATTTGAAACAAGAGGTTGAGATTAATTATAACAATCCTTTTGTTTGGGAAACTGCAATTGTTTTGAACTTTTTCAAAAAATTGATAGAGTGAGACTTTGAAGTTTGGACATTAGAGGAAGCCAGAAGCAAGTAAAAAAATATAATTAAAGAATAAGAATACTGAAACTTGACCAATACAGAATGGAGCAAAATATTTTAACATCATACTGGACATATTGAAGAATATTTGTGAACAATTGACCCCAAAGTTAATTTTAAAAATGACTGCCATTTTAGCTAGACTATGTTTAAAAGTTCTTAAGGAAGAGGAAAAGTTTTTTCCAGACAAGACTGACACTGATCTGAAAGTCAATTTAAAAATGACAACATACAAGAAAGATATAGGAAAAGATGCTACACTATCCATACAAATGAATCTGGCTGATGTCCTAAAAATTAAAAGAGATATACAAACAACAAACCATGAGAATCACCTGGATAATTTTCCTATATTTGATTTACGGAAGAGATTTGTTCAAGTTTCAAAGAATTTTGTAAAAATAGACAATGGAAAAATGAGAAGAAGAAAAAAAAGATCTAGGATATTATTTGAAGGGATTAAAAATTAAGCTTGTTAAAAGTAAAAAGAAGGAATATAAAGTTGTTTTATTTGATCAAAGTTAAAAAAAATATTTTTTTTCCCCAAAATAGGTATCTGGATATTTCTGATGAGCCTTTGAAGATTTGTTTATGATATGAAATATGAAGATATTGTAAGATATGAAATATGGGGATAAAATATCATTCATTGTATTATAAACAAGTTGAATAGAATTGTTCATACAAGATGAATGGGGAAGTCATTTCTTTAAATGTTTTTTTCTTTTCTCTTTTTTCTTTTTCTTTCTTTTTTTATACTTTCCATGTTTTATTTTTTTGTATTAGTTTTTTTTCTGCTTAATTGTAATACTTAATAAAATCATTATTAAAAAAAGGATCAGCCTTCTTCTACTCCAGCTGATTTTTAGCCTTTGCTAAATACTTCCTTTAATTGCTCTGGCACTTCTTATTTATTTATTTATTTATTTATTTATTTATTTATTTATTTATTTATTAAATTTATATGTTATTTTCTATCACATTTCTGAAAATGAACAATACTAAGCTCAATTTCCCATACAGCCCTTCTTTCTGTAGGTATACGATTCCCCCTCCCTCCTTCGATTCCTCTTTTCCTTGTATCTATCTATCTCTGTCTCCAGAAATGATGTAAGCTTGCAAAATGGAAATACCACATTTTTGGAAAAATGCCACTTGGCACAGTTTTAATAAGCTAGGTGACTCAGTGCTGTGAACAGGAAGGGGGGAAAAAATCTGGCAAAAGCAAGAAAAAAATCTGCTTTTTCGAATCCAATAGCACATCTGACTGTCACGTTGGAAACTGAAACTAAATATTTATCTTGGTTAATAACTTCGAGGCTGCTTGCCATTTTGTTCCCCTCTCACTCTAGCACAGAATAGCATAAATGTATGGGATTTGTGTTAAAACCATTTGCTGCCCACCTGCATCTGCTTTTACTTCTGGAGGAGTTTATATATTCTAAAACCATTTAAAATATCTCTCATTCTCATTCTCTGCCTATCTACCTTGGTTGCTAGCTAGCTAGAGCAGCCTATTTGTTTTCAAGCTAATGACTCCCTTTTCCAAAATCTAATTCCCTTATTATTAAAGGAAGAAAGACTAGGCAGCATATTGCTATGCATGGGTATAGTCACATTACCATCCTTGCCACTAAAATGAACAGCGCGCAGGCTATATTTCATCCTCGTCTCGAGTTGCGGTGTTCACAATTTCACAACCCTTTTCTAGCAGAAGCAGCAGCGATGACGCAATCTTCAGAAGAAACTGAAGGCTAAAACATACGAAAAAACGGCCGCAGAAACTGGGTATGTCTACTCTAGTCAAAACTGGGGGCGACATTGTTCCAATGTTTGAGGGGCTGCCGCAAAGAATAGGGCAGGACAAGAAGCAAGGGATGGAAACTAAACTAAGAGAGAAACCAGCTGGAACTAAAGAGAAGTTTCCTGATAGTAAAAACAATCAACCAGTGGAAAAGCTTGCCTTCAGAAGCGGCGGGTGCTCCATCGCTGGAGGCTTTTAAGAAGAGAGTAGACAGCACATGTCTGGAATGGTATAGGATCTCCTGCTTGAGCAGAGAGTTGAATTAGAAGTCCTCCAAGGTCTCTTCCAACTCTGTTATTCTGTATTATTCTGTAGGGTTTAATTGATGTGTTAAATGTGAACAGTGGCAAGCTTAGCTGAGCATCCTTTGTTACTTTTTCATGTGCTTGAAACAATGGTGTGAGTTTGGAAGGAAGTCTGGTAATCTATCTATCTATCTATCTATCTATCTATCTATCTATCTATCTATCTATCTATCTATAATCCAAATACCACTCACTCATCATGAAATGTCCAGAACAGTAAAGCCTACAAACTTGAAATTTGGCATGTATGTTCCTCTTGGCTTCTCGGTGCTCGCTAAGAAAGGATTTTTCAAAATGACCATCAGATAATTAGTATTTCATAGACAGTATTATATTCACTCACTCTGATGCTAAGGAGTTAGACATTCTACTCCCCCTCCCCACCTGAAAAGAACTCTGTCCCAACTGCCGGTTGCCTTATATTAACATGCTCTGATGCTACTCCTTCGCTAAACTGGGCATGGAGGTGGCCAGCGCATGAGTCATCTGGCCTGCGGGCTGGGACATTCTACTCCCCCTCCCTCTCTGTTCCAACTGCCAGTTGCCTTATGCTATGGAGTTACACATTCTACATTAAGTTTCAGGCTTTAAGTGTCAATTTATCACGCCCGATCACATAGTTTCATAGTGAAGCACGGGCATCCAGCTAGTCTAAATATAACATAAAATAGGTGACTTTCCTGCTAGCTTCCATGGCCGGTAGTCTATGAGTCAATTCATTTATTGAGGTCTTGGGACTGGGGCCTTCCCCATTTGAAAAATGGGTGAAAATCACTGGTTTGAGATGAGCAACTATACACACTGAATAAATAAATAGGACAACAGTAATGCCAGTCAATTCTGGATAATAGTCACTCCAAAGACCATCTGTCTCTATCTCACTTGGAAGGATGTGCAACATTTCCGCTTCAAAAGGAAAAGACCTTGCAGAACAATCAGAGCTGTAAAGCTTTGAAGTCTGTACCACTTTCAACTTAATATTTCTTATTGCAGGATTGCACCACATCTGGGATCCAGGAAAAGGCACAGCTGCCAACAGATGTTAGGTACATACCTATTTGCAGTCTGAATCCCCATGTTACTGTTTGAAAGGAACAAGTGTTTCCACTAGGAACTGTTTCCACTCTTCTCTTTCGTTCTGTCTCTAATAGAGTCTGCCGTTAGAAACACTTGAGTTATCGTTATGTGTTTTAGGGATAAGGAATTGAAATCCTTCAAATGTCATTGATTTCCTAGTTCTTCAAGCACCTCTCAGCTACTCCAATGCCCAGGAATGATGGAAAGAAACTGGAGTCCATCAGCATCTGGAGAGCCATAGCTTCACAGCAGGTAAACTGATGAAATGAATTCCTTTCAGACGATTGCAACAGATGTCCAAACCAATCACTATGGCTTTAGAGGTGAGCAAACAGGTCCCTGGGTGATATTTTCCATCTGCAGTTCTGACATAGAAATTAATTGGGCAACTATTTTTAGTAAAGCAAATCCGAATATGAAGGCAGGAAGGGATGGGTGAGGATTTTGTGCCCAAGCAGACCTAAACATAGTTATCTTTCAGGTTTTGCCCTTCTCTGAATGTTGCAGGAAAATAAAGGCAACTAAAACTCGCTACTAGGAGCATCAAATGTGCATTAGACTAAAAGGTGCACATTAGACTACAAGTGCACAGCAAGAAAGAAAATGCATGTGCAAACCTGAGGAATGACCATAAGCAGGTCATGAATGTGCTGTGCATCCTAAATGGAGTATCTCATTATTATTTGACACCACATTTTTAGATTTCACTTACAAATATTAATTGCGACTACCCATTTTTTCCTTAATCATCAAGCATTAGCAATAGCACTTAGACTTATATACTGCTTCATTTACAGCCCTCTCTGGGCAGTTCACAGAGTCAGAATCTGGGCACTCATTTTACGGACTTCAGAAGGATAGAAGGCCGAGTCAATCTTGAGCAGATCAGAATTGAACTGCTGGCAGTTGGCAGATTTAGCCTGCAATATTGCATTCTAACCACTGTGCCACCACTAGATCAATGCCATTTTCATTTCATTTCATTTTTTCATTTTATTAGATTTATATACCGTCCTACTCCCGAAGGACTCAGGGCGGTGAACAGCCAAAGAGATAAAACACAGAGACTACAAAATTTAAAAGACAATATAAAAACCCATTAAATAATTTGGCCCGAAACAGATTAAAACACCCCCAATATTTTAAGACAAATTTAAAAATTTAAAAATTAAAAAGGGAAGTTAGGCCAGGCCAGCCTGTTGAAATAAAAAGGTCTCGAGGGCACAGCAGAAGGTGCGTAAATCCGGGATCCTCCATATCTCCAGGGGGAGCTCATTCCAGATAGCAGGTGCCCCCACAGAGAAGGCTCTCCCTCTGGGGGCCGCCAGTCGACACTGTTTGGCCGACGGCACAAACACAAGCCCCTCTCTATGAGAGCGTACTGGCAAGTGAGAAGCTACTGGTGGCAGCAGGCGGTCCCATAAGTACCCAGGTCCTAAGCCATGGAGCGCTCTAAAGGTGGTAACCAAAACCTTGAAGCGCACCCAGAAGACCACCAGGAGCCAGTGCAGCTCGCGCAGGAGAGGTGTTACATGGGAACACCACGTTGCTCCCATAACCACCCGCGCGGCCGCACTCTGCACCAGTTGGAGCCTTCGGGTGCTCCTCAAGGGGAACCCCATGTCCTCTGATCTAGAGTATTTAAGAAACCTTCCTGGACTTAAAGAATTGCTGACCAATTTCCTGTGATTCAGCCTTAACAACATAGCAGAACAACATTTAATATTTTAATAAGGACACTACTGAAATTCCTGTATTTGGAAAATCCATTATTATATGGGAACCTCTAGCTCACAGGTGTCAAACTCAAGGCCGGCCGGCTGGACCAAGCCCATGATGTGGTTGGATCCGGTCTGCAAGGCCATCGTGGAAAATGTAAGAGGCCAGCCCGCATCACTTCAGGCCTGTCTACCCACGTCGCTTTGGCCCGGTCTACCCAATGCTAAGAGGAAACATGCCAGCACTTTGGGGAGTGGAATCAAGCTGGCCACATTCACCCGGTCAGTCTTGCCAGTGAATGGCATCAAGCTGGCCACTCCTGCCCAGTCGGCGACTTCCCCCCCTCCGAGATCAACCACAGCCCTGATGCGATCCTCAATGGAATTGAGTTTGACACCCCTGCTCTAGCTGATCAATAGAAGAAACTCAATGGAATCTATAGAAGAAACTTGATCCCAAAGCAACAGAAGGCAAGGCAAGAAGCAATGGATGGAAACTAATCAAGGAGAGACGCAACCTAGAACTAAGGAGAAGTTTCCCAACGATGAGAACAATTAACTAGTGCAGTGATGACTAACCTTTTTGCCATCGCGTGCCAAAAGCGGGGGTTGCACGGGGGGTGTGTGTCACGTGCTTGCGTGCCCACACCCATAATTCAATGCACCCTGCCCCCCTGCACATGCGACCCCCACGCGCTCCCCCTGCTTTTGGCATGTGATGGCAGAGTGGGCCCGTTTCTCACCCTTCCCAGGCTCCGGAGTCTTTCTAGGAGCCTGGGGAGGGCAAAAATGGCCTTCGCCAACCTCCCGGAGGCCGGAAATGGCCTGATTCCTGACTTCCAGTAGGCCCAGAAATCCCGAAAACCAGTTGGCCAGCATGTGCATGCACGCTGGAGCTCAGCTAGGGCAATCCTTGCATGCCCATTGATATGGCTCCACGTGCCACAGGTGGCATGTGTGCCATAGGTTCACCATCACAGAACTAGTGGAATAGCTTTCTTCCAGAAGTTGTAGCTGCTCCATTACTGGAGACTTTTAAGACGAAATGGACAGCCACTTGTCGGGAATGGTATAGGGTCCCCTGTTTGAGCAGGGAGGTTGGACTAGAAGACCTCCAAGGTCCCTTCCAATTCTGTTATTCTGGTTCTGTACTTCCCTCAGTGGAAGTACAACCTGCCTCTTTTCCCCAGTTATATTTTATTGTAATATTTGAGTTGGAAACTCAACAGATTCATGTACACTATATGAGGAAGTGGAAGGAAGCCTATTGGTTGCAGAGCGTATGGAAGAAAAATATCTCCCCCATTAATCAGTGGTGCACTGAGACCAGTACATAATTAATTGTAATTCTAATTAAAATTAAAATGCAACCTAATATAGGCTACATAATTAAACTGCTAACAAAAATTAAATGTTTAATTTTAGCATTAAAGAGTGACAATAGAGCATGTTAATTTTCAGCAAGCCACTATACGGGATTGGGGTAATATTAAGAGCATTTATGCAGGCAAAGTGCTGATTAAAGGAAAACTAGTGTTTCAATTAATTGAAAAAAAAAAGTTATAATCACCACCCCGATGTTAATTTAGAATATGCAGCCAGGAAAGCAAGCGTTTGAATATTACCAATGAGTGTGCCAACATGCAATTAAATATCTGTAAATTCCATTGTTTTTTTAGCATGTTTCAGTGTTGCTGGGTTATCTCTCATCTACAAACTGGCATGTTTCAAAACAAAACTGAAAGTAACTGAAGCCCAAAAACGTGTATTTCAATACATGTCAGCTCACAGTCAAATCCTGTTCTCCTTTAATTGAATTCAACAGTTATTTCTTACTTCACTGATGCAAAAGAGACACGAATTATAACCAGCACATCTACCCTGATGTTTATTCGAGCGTAGAAATATGCTTCGTGTAATAACCAGTGTACCCTTTTGCAATATTAAATGTAGAAAGAATTGGATGGACAAACCTGAAAGCACCCAAGTTTGCTTGTTTTAACTATGCCAAAAAAAAAACCCGCACCATAAATCAACGAAAGATTGTCCTTGGCTCAGAATTCATGTAAATTTCTTAGTATATTTTGCATCAAAGCTGCCATAAAAATAGTTCAGTTTCATATCAGAAGGTTTAAAAATAAAACATCAGTGCTTCTCTTTCTATTTCTCCAGTGCCAGCAAGCCCAAACATTAAATCAAAATTTCATCTTAGAGGTTTTCAAAATGTGTTACAATCAGCATTGTAAAGACAGAACTTAAACAATAAAAAGATGCAGCCAGAAAAGCATTGGCATCAAGTGATACTGAATTCTTCAAATCCCTTTGATTTATGCAAATGGGAAAGTGCATAATTAACTGTTGCATAATTGTTATTACCTCTTCCACAATTGATTCTGGGTTGTTTGTAATAGAAATTTCCTTCCTTCCTTCCTTCCTTCCTTCCTTCCTTCCTTCCTTCCTTCCTTCCTTCCCTCCCTCCCTCCCTCCTTCCTCTCTCCCTCCCCCCTCCCTCCTTTTCCTTCCTGCCTTCCTTCCCTCCTTCCTCTCTCTCTGGCCCCTCCCTCCTTTTCCTTCCTTCCTTCCTTCCTTCCTTCCTTCCTTCCTTCCTTCCTGCCTGCCTGCCTGCCTGCCTGCCTGCCTGCCTGCCTACCTTCCCTCCTTCCTCTCTGGCCCCACCCTCCTTTTCCTTCCTTCCTTCCTTCCTTCCTGCCTGCCTGCCTGCCTGCCTGCCTGCCTGCCTGCCTTCCCTCCTTCCTCTCTCTCTGGCCCCTCCCTCTTTTTCCTTCCTTCCTTCCTTCCTTCCTTCCATCCATCCATCCATCCATCCATCCATCCATCCATCCATCCATCACAATTCAAACTCTCATTTTTCTAAGACCAACCCAAACTGGGCAACATTCTAAAACCATTCAGACAATATGCAATATTATGAAATAAAGGACATTGAAACAATAGATCAAGTAGATCAGCGGCCTAAATAGAAAACCTTTCCAAACAAAAGTTCAGAATGTTGATTAAAATTCTTGTTTCCATAAGGTGGCATCTTATGAATGTGTACATGCCAGGGAAATGGGAAGGGGTTCTTATTGAAAGAGTCCACTATGGAGAACTTTCCATTTCACATGTAGCATGGAAGGACATCCAGAGCAGTGCCCTCTGATCTCGGAGGTTACTTTTAGGAAGAAACATACTTTTGTATATTATTGTTCTGGACCATTAACAAGAAGACAAGATTAATTTCAGCCACTGAACTGGGATTAAAAACAACCTTCAAGATGAGAACGAACACAAAAAAAATTATTCTGAGAATGTAATTTACTGCAGACATTGGCACTTTTAACTGTGTCTTGCTTCTTAGGATGGGGAAGACAGGAAGAGCAGGGGATTGTAAAAGCAGAAAGGGTGAGAAAGAGACAGGGCACAAACCACCCTGTCAATCATCCATCATGAACAATGATGTTACGGGTGACACTTTGTTCTGCTCCAGCACTGAAGATGGTGCTGGTACCTGCGTTCTTTTTGACAGGATTTCTATCATCTTTTGATGATGTTGACCCCTTTACTCATCCACCCAGAATTTTTTTTAAAAAAAAATGCATCAGTTTATCTCCACTCGTCTTATCTGGAGAAAACTCTGTTTGCAGTCATTCTCCCAGTTGGATTCACTGATCGTTAAGAAAATAATATGCTTTCTTCTGTAAATGTATTCTGGTGGCAGTATATATCAAGAACAGCAACTAGTTTGTAAATAATGTTGATTTGTGGTATTCTTTGCAAATGCATTCTCTTGTTTTTCTTCTTTCCCTTGATTTCTCAATAAAAAGAGCCAACTTAGAGCCTGGAATTTATCAATGGTGGACTGTTCTGCCTGATGATCTTAGACAGCTGGATTCTGAGATTTCACATTCAAGCTGTAGCATTAAAATGATTAGCAATAGCACTTAGCACTTACATTTATGTACCGCTTCACAGTGCTTTTACAGCCCTCTCTAAGCGGTCTACAGAGTCAGCATATTGCCCCCAACAATCTGGGTCTTCATTTTTATTGACCTTGGAAGAGTGGAAGGCTGAGTCAACCTTTAAAGCGCTCCATGGCATAGGGCCTAGCTATCTTCGAGACCGCCTGCTGCTACCGACAACCTCCCATCGACCCGTGCGCTCCCACAGAGAGGGCCTCCTCAGGGTTTCATCAGCCAAACAATGTAGGCTGGTGACCCCCAGGGGGAGGGCCTTCTCTGTGGGGGCACCTACCCTCTGGAATCAGTTGCCCCCAGAGATAAGGAGAATCCAAGACCTCAGTGCCTTCCGCCGTGCCCTTAAAACCCACTTTTTCCAGCAAGCCGGGCTGGTTTAGGAAGAAATTTTTAAATTTTTTAAATTTTTTAATTGGTTTGTGATTTTTAAATTTTTGGGCCAAATTTATATATATTTTAATTGTTTTTAATATTTGTATTTCATGTTCTTAATTCTGGCTGTGCACCGCCCTGAGTCCTTAGGGAGAAGGGCAGTATATAAATTAAAAAAAACAAAAAAAACCTTGAGCCCATCAGGATCAAACTCCTGGCTGTGGGCAGAGTTAGCCTGCAATGCTGCATTCTAACCACTGTGCCCCCATGGCTCTTAATTATTAAGATAATAATCATAAAATTATTGATTGATCGTTGTGCCATCAAGTCACTGTGGATTCTTAGCAACCATTTAAATAGATTTTTCTCCATGATAAGCTTCCCTAACCTTGTTTTTCAGGTTTTCCAGCAGTGCCCACATCATCATGTAACTGAGTCCCTCAACCTTGCTGCTGGTCATCCTCTTCTTCTCCTTCTTTCCACCTTTCCCAAACATATTAAGTTACTTACTTCTATTCCCCCTTCTCAAACATTAGAGCCTTCCATTGACAATGAAACATGGTATAGGATGCACCTGTTCACTCAAAGTCATGGGGGGAGGAGCTTTTAGAATGGAGTTGAGAAACGTTTTGATGTCTAAAAGTAACATTTAATATTTGGGGGGTAGTTGAAAAATGGGTGAAGTCATAATGCGAAAAAAGAACTAGAACTTTTGGACCTATTTTCATGAGTGGAAGGGTGGGAGTTAACCTATTTAAGGCTTAAGGTGTAAGTATCTTGCAAAGCTTCTTCTCTGGTAATATTGTATTACAAACTGGGGCATACAAAACCTTTGCTAGACCAATTCTCAAATGCAGCTCGTCTGCCTGGAATCCGCACTGTATATCGGACAGTAATACAATTGAGCAAGTCCAGAGGTATTTTACAAGAAGAGTCCTTCTTCTTGTAAAATACCTTCACTCCTCTGCTTGCAACAGAGTACATTATGCCACCAGACTTGAAATTTTGGGCTTAGACAATTTAGAACTATGCCGCCTTCGGTCTGACCTAAGCGTAGTACACAAAATTATCTGCTACAACGTCTTACCTGTCAACAACAACTTCAGCTTCAACTGCAATAATACACGAGCACATATACAAACTCAAGGTAAACCGCTTCAAACTCGATTGCAGAAAATACAATTTCAGTAACAGAGTGGTCAATGCCTGGAATGCACTACCTGACTCTGTTGTTGCATCCTCTAACCCCCACAGCTTCAACCTTAAACTGTCTACTGTTGACCTCATCCCATTCCTAAGAGTTCTGTAAGGTGCGTGCATAAGCACACCAATGTGCCTACCGTCCCTGTCCTACTGTCCCATTTATTTGTATCCATTTCCTGTGTTCATATTCAAATTTTATACTTATACCTGTTACCTCATACACATTTGACAAACTAAATAAGTAAATAAATAAATGATCGTTGGTTCCCATGTCAATATGGCAGGAGGAAATGTCAATCATTTTAGGCAACTATATGTTCTGTCCCCAACCCCACGCACACACACCAACAGATGTTCAGGAGTTAAAGACCAAACCAGCCGGCAAAATCCTTTTCCTTATGATTACGGAACTTGGCAACAACCTAGTGGCTGCCTGCCAAGAGTTTATTATTTACAAAGAGGAGAGATAACTTCTCGCCACTCCTGGTACATCAAAAGAAACAGCTCAATAATTACGGAGTCAATCAAATCCAGAGATAATCCAGCAAAGTCTATAGCAAAAAGTCCGGCAATGCAGAATGGCGTGGAAGCTTTCAGCTTTGTTCGTCACAAGGTTTGACTGGCCACCACGCTCCATTTTATACCCTGTGGGGTGTGGTCCAGTGACTCAGCCTAATCTCGGGCACGCCCTTTCTTCTGTTGTGCGCGCTTATCTCTGCGACGCTGGCGTGGGTCCAGCCAAGACTCATTACCCTCATCACTGTCCATCTGTGGCTGTGTGGACGTGCTTGGCCCTGGCCCTATCTCTTGACCTTCGAAGGCATTGCCAGAGAGGAGGGTCCTGGAGAGGGAGGCCTTGCCAACTCCTCCCCTTCACTCTCGTCCTCTCCTGACGATGACACAGGCTCTGGTAACGGAGTCACAACACTATAGCCATTGACTACCAAGTATAACTCCAGTTCCCACCCATTTTAGAGGGACTGTTAGCACTGCTACCTAAAACACTGAGTCACTTTAGATAGGAAAGTTGTCTGTTAGGGTGAGAGAAATTGTAGGCAAAGAAAACACGGTATCCAACTTTCTATTGCTAACATCTGAGATACCATGCAGATTTCTTAATCACAGACTGTGCTTACTTCCCTTTCCCCATCCACTTCTGAAATTTCAGACTAGGCTTAAGCCCTGGTTGTCCCCCTGATCATACCTGATTCTGTTTATCTTCTGAGGCCAGACAAAGTCATCCAGATGCTGCCACTTGCTGTGATTGTAAGGCATCATTCTCGGCATAAAATGTTCATAGCAGAGACAGAATTGCCTTAGAATATCAGCACCCACCGAGAGAGGTTTATTCCTTGCAGGGAGTTCATTTTTAAACTACTACACATAATCTTCTAGAATGAAGAGACCCTCTAGTATCTTACCCTGATGCGCTGACCAGGGAATTGTTTGGCTACTATCACATTTAGAATTTTTATTTGTTTCCTCTTAAATTCTCTGGCCAGGCCCTGCTATTTTCCCTTTAGTGATACCATGAATTCGGAATGAGATCTAGTTCCCGAGATTGGGAAGAAGGCAAAGACTGGGGTAACGTTTAATTCTTTATGAGAAGCAGTTTCAATATTGTATGGTTGGATGGTGCTATAATAAATCAAACTATTTGAGCAATCCATAAAAACATATGACAGTTACGCTTTTTTTCCCCCCGTCCCAGAGATAGAGAGGTCATCATTCATAATAGTGAAAATATCCAGAAATGTCCCTAAAAATAAAATAGAAACCCCCTTAGGTGTCTTTCCTGCACAACAATAAAAATATTGCTTGCTGTAATATTTGTAAAAAGTAGAATCCTGTCAACTCAGATGCAATGAAGATGAATTGCATTCAGAGAGTTATATCTAGTAGACCTATAGAAGTGGCACAACGGTGGGGGTAGACATTTTTCTTCTATCAACTCAAGGTTCTCAGCAAAAGCTCTGAAGGGAGCAAAGCATGCAAAATTAGCAGGAGCGTCTCACTAGCGTCGCCTCCTAATAATATTATTGTGCAGCATTCAACCTGTCAAACGAATCGGAATCACTTTGGTTTTCCGTAAGCAAAACATTGTCCTGCGGTGACTTTAAAAAGTTCTGAAATTCTGTTACCTGTGACAAATGGCAAGCCAGAATACTTAACTTATTAGCTGGATATTTAAGGAGCCCGTTCCTTTCTGATGAAAAGTGAAAAGCAAAAAAACAAACAAACAAAAAAAACCCTCATTTTCTTGGGTAAATATGTTTTGTTTGTTCTCTTTATAAGCTTGTCTCCACAGCTTTGGCATTGTTGGCAAGGCGAAATAGTATATAAATCTCTTTCAATAAAATAAATACTGCTGGTGTCAATCTCATGTTTAAGTTACAAGACCCAAGCTAGCGATAAAATAGAAGTGCTTTCTTTTCTGCAGTCCTGGTTAGTGTTTTTACAGGAAGAAAAAACAAGAAGTGAAAAAAAAAAACACCCTGCCTATATGGGACTATCTATGGCTTTTCTTAAATTAAGGTAAAGGTAAAGGTTTCCCTTGCACATATGTTCTAGTCGTTCCCAACTCTAGGGGGCGGTGCTCATCTCCGTTTCAAAGCCGAAGAGCCCGCACTGTCCGAAGATGTCTCCATGGTCATGTGGCTTGCATGACTAAATGCCAAAGACACATGAAACACTGTTACCTTCCCACCTATTTTTCTACTTGCATTTTTTACGTGCTTTCGAACTGCTAGGTTGGCAGAAGCTGAGACAATAACATGCTGTTATGCGGCACTAGGGATTCGAACCGCTGACCTGCCGACCTTTCGATTGACAAGCTCAGCATCTTAGCCACTGAGCCACCGTGTCCCTCTAAATCTTCTTAAATTACACAACAACATATACATACAGAATGCAAGGATATCAAAGCTGTGCTGCAAAAATCTAGATAGACCATTGAGCAGCAAAGAAATTGGGAATGTTTTATTTCTTGATTATTCAGCATCTGAAGAAATTAAGAAGGGTTGGACAATGGTTTTTCTTCTCTACTACCTGCTCCAGAACTTAAGTATCATTCCAAACTTAGTTGTGAATCTTACTGAGAAGAGGAAAAAAGACTGTGGTTTTTTCCTTCCATAGGATCTCAACAAGCTTCTTTCAGAAGCGACAAATCTGCAAAATGTTGGAAATGCCATCAGATTCCTGGATCGTATTATCATACGTGGTGGACATGTCCAGAAGCAAGAAAGTATTAGATGAAAATTAAAACATGTTGACTTCCGGGTTGCTGTTTGTCGCTGCCAGACGTTCCTTTGGGATCGTCAGCTTCCATCGCCTGTTAGAGCTGCCTTCACAACGGAATGGCGGCTCGAAAAAACTCCATTTCCATGAGGAAACGGAGATAGAGCTGGCAGGGGTGGGTAGAACTCTCTGCGGAGTCCCAAAAGTTTTTTTTTTTACTTTTGGGACGGAGCGGATGAGATGCCCCGTATCCCCAGCCGCCGCTCCGGGCTTTGGGAGACCTCTGCTGATGCAGAGCCAGGCGTCAAAAGCAAGCCTGCAAATTTAACAGACTACTCAAAGAAAACGTGAGCTGGACCTGTAATACTGAACCGCAAGTATTTTACTGATTTTTTAAAAAAAAATTACTTAAGAGAGAGGAGGAAAAGAAAGAGGAAAAAAAAAAGCCTTTTAAAATGGTGTTGGCTGGAGGAGAGGCTGAAAGAGAAAGTCCTTCCGTTTTCTATTACTACAATGTAGCGGAATAAATACCACTGGCTACATTTGTAGACAAAACTTCGCTCCTGTGTCTTTTTCTCTTTTTTTTCCCTTGGAGACCTGATATTGTTGTTGATTGGAAAGAAGTCCTTTTTTTTTTTCTTTCTTGCTTTTTTTTTAACAAAGCCTGCCTGGGCGGAAACATGGCACTGAGACTCATAAAGTCAGATAAACAAGAAGGGGGGGGATCCCCCCACCAACAACTTAAAGGAACAAGTCTTAATTCTTCAGTCTCAGAAACCTGATTTTAATATAATAGAATTTTTTATAGAGGAGATTGAAAGAAGGGAGGAGATTGTGAATCAGCAATTTGAAAAATTTAAGCAGGAAATTAAAGAATTGGTGAAATCTAAGTTTGATTTTTTGGAGAAAAAATTCTCAAAAGTGGTTAATGGTTTTACAGGATTTATGATACAGTTGGACACAAATACTAATGTACTAGAGTCTAAAATGGAAGAAATTCAAGATAAATTGGACAATAGAATTCAAAAAATTGAAAATGATTTGACAAACACTCAGGATAATAGCTTAGAAGAAAAACCTAAAATGGATGCTAATCAAAAGTATGGTAATGCAGAAAATCTGCAACAGAAGATTGAAAAAGAGATTTTAATGGTACAATATAATTTCACAGAATATGCGATAAGATTAAGAGGTTTGCAGGAAAATAATAGAGATGATTTAAGGAAAATATCTTCTGAATTTCTAGCTGGGATTCTAAAGGTTCAACCTGACGAAGTGTTTTGTAGGATCGACAGAGCTTATCGAATCAACTCCTGGATTGCTAAGCAAAGGCAATTGCCTAGAGATGTGGTGATTTATTTTACAGATAAGGAAATTAGAAATAATATCGTTCAAAATTCCTTCAATTCTAATTTGCAATTGTATGGAAGAAAGATTTGGATTTACAAGGAACTCCCACCTAAGATATTGATGGAAAGGAAGAAATTTGGTTTTCTGGTGAATGAGTTAAAAAAGAGAAATATCTCCTACAGGTGGGACGCCCCAGTTGGTATTATATTTAGATACCAAGGAGAAAGATATCAGCTAAATACTGTTGAAAGAGCGGAAGAATTTTATCAAAATAGGTTGAAAATGAACTTAACATGTCCAGGTATAATACAGGATAAGCAGAAGGAGCCGGAAATAAAGGTAAAATATCGAATTACAGAGACTGTACCAGATGAATTGCCATTGGATTTATTGGATACCCCAGCTGGACTATCTACAAATTTGAGAGAAGAGGCATCTAATCTTAATGTGATGACTTATCAAGGCAAGGATAAACATGGAAACCAATTAGGGGATATACAAGGGATAAAAAAGAAATATGAGATACAAAAGCAAAACCAACAAGACCAATCTACAAAGCAGAATAAAAACCGACCAGATGATACATATTTTGTAGAAAGGGAACCAGGATGGAAACCGAACCCACAAAAAGAAAAGAAAAAAAGAAATAGGTGGCATAGAAATAGAAATTTCTAAATCAGGCAACAGTGAAGCCAGTGATTTTAAAATATGAACGATTATGTGTAAACACAGAAGAGGCGACGTATTGGTTAATATCATCCTGAGGTTTGTGGCAGATCTCTGCATGGCCGTAATCTGGGGACGTGAAATGAGCCTTAAACTGATGGATTTGAATTATCCATTTTGGAATTTCTTTTTGTGTTGATAAACATATTATATTATCTTGAATCACAAGGCAAGAGAATTATGCTGGGGCATGCAGAAGATCGGGTTGTTACCCACTACGATGATGGGAATTAATAATCCTGATGAAACCCACAATTATTACTATATGGAATATAATTATAATGTCACTCGGGTGGTTGTTTTTACTTTATACATATAAGAAGATATTTACTACTGATGGGGGCAGATATGATTGAAGATCCTGAATAAACTGTTGCACCAGTAAGCTATGTTACCCGATTATGGATGTTGGTTCTACCAATCCAGTGGAAAGACCTCAAAGAAGATACTATATGGATTATAAATTTAAAGTCATTGTCTTTTCTTTTTTTTTTATTTAGATATAATGGAAAATATAGACATATATTTTTAAGTAGTGTGGGCAGTGAATCAAAGATGTTAAGAAATGTTGTGTATGGCAATTTTGCATGATAGTGGGTGAATAAGCTAGTTAGTAGATTGATTAGTCTAAGAAAAGGGATTTTTAAGTGTTATATTTAGGGGAGTGGAGGAAATGGATAGAGTGGAATAAATGTTAAACTAGATTTTATGGGGAAGGCCGCTTTGAAATGTTATAGTAATATATATAGAAGATTAAATGTTAAAGTAGGACTTATCGTATAGTTTTAAAGTGGAGAAGTTATTCTATAATGTCATAGTATAATGTCTTTTTTTTCCCCCTTTCTTTTCTCTTTTTTGATATGTATGGATAAAGGGGGATGTTATAATATTAATAATATTTTTAGTAAGTAAAGGTCAATATCTAGAGGAGGGAGTAAGTAATCTGTTAGGAATTAGGTTTTTTTTTGTTATGAAGAAGTCACCGGGGGGGATGGGTGGGGAGGGGGGGTTAGGGAGGGGGAGGGAGAGGGGGAAAAAAAGGGGGGAAAAATTTGTATTTGAAAACTTTTTCAATAAAAAGAAAATTAAAACATGTTTAGAAGAAATGACACAAAAACATATGGATTTAAAACCTGAACTGTTCCTATTGGGTATCTTACCAGAGAAATTTAGTAAGGAAAATATATATTTGATTGTACATGTGATAACTGCAGCAAGGATAGTATTTGCGCAAAGATGGAAAGCAGAGAAAATCCCTATGGAGGAAGAAATAATTAAGAAAATAAAATATTGGATTGTAGAGAAATGAATAGATTGACCTTGACACTTAAAGAAAGTGAGGAATCGGAATATTTTCTGATATGGGGACAATTTTATTATTGGTTGGAAAAGATATATACATACATATATATGTAGGTCTTTGGTTATTCGGGTTCTCTCCTGCGTAAAACATATATATATATATATATATATATATATATATATATATATAGAGAGAGAGAGAGAGAGAGAGAGAGAGAGAGAGAGAGAGAGAGAGAGAGAGAGAGAGAGAGAGAGAGAGAGAGAGAGAAATATTGTAAAGAAAGAGGGGAGAAATGTTATAACAAATGAAATGATAAATATTAAGATATGAGAAATAATTGAGGAGGTGGGAGGTGACAAAAGATGCACTCAGATGATGCACTGATGGATTGATTATGTATTGTAAATTTGTTTGTCTATAAAAATAAAAATAATTAAAAAAAGATTCTTTCAGAAGGAACCTGCCCATATTAGTCATTCTGTGTTTTTGTTTGTTGCCGTCGAAAGCCAACTCCAACAAAAATGTAGGAACAATCACAGACATTCCATCTCCTTATAAATTCTCATATTTAATCATTCTCCGAACTTCAGGCCCAGGATCTTAAGATAACAAGCAAGAACTCCAGCTCAAATTTGGTGGGGACAAGTTGATGTTATTCAAGGGAAACGATAAGGATTGGCACTTAGCCACCTGTTAAGCAATGAACTACAATATTCATTGAAAAAGAAGGTGTTTGCATCGTTACATAGTCAGAAACATTTTTCTGTCAAACATCTGTAGGTTGAGAAGAATGTACCTTGATTCAGTGTAATGAAATGAACCCATGAAATAAGGCAAGTTCTAAGCCCACAAATCTATGAACAAAACTGCAAAACAAGAGCCTCAGTGGTGCAGCGGATTAAAGTGCTGTTAAGTGCTAGCACTTAGCTGCCAGCTTAGTGCAAGTTTGAATCTCACCAGGCTCAAGGTTGACTCAGCCTTTCATCCTTTTGAGGTAGGTAAATTGAGGACCCGGATTGTGGGGGCAATAAGCCAACTTTGTATAGAACCACACCGCTTGGGGGGCGGGGGGGGGGCAAAAGCCCTAATAAGCAGGTATATACAAAAAAGTATGCAGGCTATTGCTATAATGCATTGTAAGCTGCCCTGAGTCTACAGAGAAGGGCAGCATATAAATTGGACTAATATATAAATAAATAAAACAAGTAACTCTGTAACTACACACACACACACACACATTGTATATATATGCACTAACACAATATATTGGGTTCTAAAGAGGTTTATTCTCTATTTATCCTTAGGGCACAATTTTTAAGCAGGAACCACATTCACATTTTAATTAGCATGCCGCTGTCTTTGCCACAAAAGTAGTGGATGAATTAAGGGAACCTACATCAATCACAATCATTGTCCTAAACTAACTCACTCACTCTCTCTCTCTCTCTCTCTCTCTCTCTCTCTCTCTCTTTCTTCCTTTTCTTTCTTTCTTTCTTTTTCTTTCTCCCTCCTCTCCCTCCCTCCCTCCCTCCCTCCCTTCCTTTCCTAAACTGGCATTTAATTAAACCTGGATATAGTTTACAAGGTTGTTTTCTAGCCATGCATTTCATTGTCCCTCGCCCCCCCCTCCATGTATCCCATCAAACAGCACAATTTAGTAAACTGGTAAAGAGGCATCCGGGGGCACCTTAAAACTTGCAGGTAATATGTGTTTCCCAAGTTGGCTGCTAGCTGATATCCGCAATCAAATGCTTTCTCTATATGTAAAACACGTTGCCTTCTGGAAAAATTAAAAGAGTGGGGGGGGGAATCACCTGGAAGGATCTTCATTCTCCATCATTTGCCAACTGGGAACATACAATGCTGAGCTGAACCTCAAGTGCTGTTTTACATATGTCCTTGCTTGAGGTATAGAAGCAACAAGGTAATATTGATACAGGAACAAAGAGGCTTGGAAGCCAGAAAAAGGTGCTTTGTGAAAAAGGGGATTTTAATGGTGTGCTGTTAATTCAAAACAATACTTCCAGTGTGCCGAATCAACCAAGGTTATATATAAAATAGGTCTCTCACCTATTTTAGGCATATAGGCATCTCACCTTGGAGATGCCAGCTCCAAGAAAGTGTTTATTGCGCCAGAAATGCTGATTCTCAAAGGATTATTATTACCTCTGTGCTGCCTGTTTCAACATTTTGTTTGCATATTTTACGGACCCTGGAATTTTAGTTTCAAATTCTAAAGAAATAAAAGTAAAAATGTTGGAAGGTGATTCAGGTTATTAGGCTGCTTTTATTAAAAGGATTATGCTAGTATTCCTTTTGTGCTCCGAAAACCTTATTCCCAATCACAGGACCATAAAAAGAGCAATTTGTGTTGTTTGAAAAGGACAAACCTGGCCATACAGTATATTTGAACAGGACTTTCTGTCAAGAAGTCAAAAATGGAATGTATGCTCAGGCAAGAAATGAGCAAAATTCCGAACAAAAACATTCAAAATTCAAAACAATACATTTGTTTTAAAAAAAGAGGGAAAATATACAGGAATATACAATTACTTTCAATTACTTTATTATTTATCATTAAAGGTAAAGGTTCCGTTCACACATTTGTGCTAGTTGTTCCGGACTCTAGGGGGCGATGCTCATCTCCGTTTCAAAACCGAAGAGCCAGCACTGTCTGAAGACATGTCCGTGGTCATGTGGCTGGCATGACTCAATGCCAAAGGCGCATGGAATGCTGTTACCTTCCCACCAAAGATGGTCCCTATTTTTCTACTTGCATTTTTGATGTGCTTTCGAACTGCTAGGTTGGCAGAAGCTGGGACAAGTAACGGGAGCTCACCCCATTACGCGACACTAGGGATTCGAACTGCTAAAACTGCCGATCTTTCGATCGAC